>NC_139225.1:52646818-52781526 GCF_055691185.1 Crinia signifera | reverse complement strand
TAAATATGCATTTTCAGCCTTCTATCTCTTTTCGTTAAGGAGTTATTGCAAGGCATTTGGAAAAAATGTCAACGCGGTTTTCTCTAAGGCGGAATAAGCTAGAGCCGATTTTTCAACGCTATCTTGTTCACACAATGCCTTCAAGTCTAAATATGCATTTTCAGCCTTCTAGCTCTTTTCGTTAAGGAGTTATTGCAAGGCATTTGGAAAAAATGTCAACGCGGTTTTCTCTAAGGCGGAATAAGCTAGAGCCGATTTTTCAACGCTATCTTGTTCACACAATGCCTACAAGTCTAAATATGCATTTTCAGCCTTCTAGCTCTTTTCGTTAAGGAGTTATTGCAAGGCATTTGGAAAAAATGTCAACGCGGTTTTCTCTAAGGCGGAATAAGCTGGAGCAGATTTTTCAACGCTATCTTGTTCAGACAATGCCTACAAGTCTAAATATGCATTTTCAGCCTTCTATCTCTTTTCGTTAAGGAGTTATTGCAAGGCATTTGGAAAAAATGTCAACGCGGTTTTCTCTAAGGCGGAATAAGCTAGAGCCGATTTTTCAACGCTATCTTGTTCACACAATGCCTACAAGTCTAAATATGCATATTCAGCCTTCTAGCTCTTTTCGTTAAGGAGTTATTGCAAGGCATTTGGAAAAAATGTCAACGCGGTTTTCTCTAAGGCGGAATAAGCTAGAGCAGATTTTTCAACGCTATCTTGTTCACACAATGCCTACAAGTCTAAATATGCATTTTCAGCCTTCTAGCTCTTTTCGTTAAGGAGTTATTGCAAGACATTTGGAAAAAATGTCAACGCGGTTTTCTCTAAGGCGGAATAAGCTAGAGCAGATTTTTCAACGCTATCTTGTTCACACAATGCCTACAAGTCTAAATATGCATTTTCAGCCTTCTAGCTCTTTTCGTTAAGGAGTTATTGCAAGGCATTTGGAAAAAATGTCAACGCATTTTTCTCTAAGGCTGAATAAGCTGGAGCAGATTTTTCAACGCTATCTTGTTCAGACAATGCCTACAAGTCTAAATATGCATTTTCAGCCTTCTAGCTCTTTTCGTTAAGGAGTTATTGCAAGGCATTTGGAAAAAATGTCAACGCGGTTTTCTCTAAGGCGGAATAAGCTGGAGCAGATTTTTCAACGCTATCTTGTTCACACAATGCCTACAAGTCTAAATATGCATTTTCAGCCTTCTATCTCTTTTCGTTAAGGAGTTATTGCAAGGCATTTGGAAAAAATGTCAACGCGGTTTTCTCTAAGGCGGAATAAGCTAGAGCCGATTTTTCAACGCTATCTTGTTCACACAATGCCTACAAGTCTAAATATGCATTTTCAGCCTTCTAGCTCTTTTCGTTAAGGAGTTATTGCAAGGCATTTGGAAAAAATGTCAACGCGGTTTTCTCTAAGGCGGAATAAGCTAGAGCAGATTTTTCAACGCTATCTTGTTCACACAATGCCTACAAGTCTAAATATGCATTTTCAGCCTTCTAGCTCTTTTCGTTAAGGAGTTATTGCAAGGCATTTGGAAAAAATGTCAACGCGGTTTTCTCTAAGGCGGAATAAGCTAGAGCAGATTTTTCAACGCTATCTTGTTCAGACAATGCCTACAAGTCTAAATATGCATTTTCAGCCTTCTAGCTCTTTTCGTTAAGGAGTTATTGCAAGGCATTTGGAAAAAATGTCAACGCGGTTTTCTCTAAGGCGGAATAAGCTAGAGCCGATTTTTCAACGCTATCTTGTTCACACAATGCCTACAAGTCTAAATATGCATTTTCAGCCTTCTAGCTCTTTTCGTTAAGGAGTTATTGCAAGGCATTTGGAAAAAATGTCAATGCGGTTTTCTCTAAGGCTGAATAAGCTGGAGCAGATTTTTCAACGCTATCTTGTTCAGACAATGCCTACAAGTCTAAATATGCATTTTCAGCCTTCTAGCTCTTTTCGTTAAGGAGTTATTGCAAGGCATTTGGAAAAAATGTCAACGCGGTTTTCTCTAAGGCGGAATAAGCTAGAGCCGATTTTTCAACGCTATCTTGTTCACACAATGCCTACAAGTCTAAATATGCATTTTCAGCCTTCTAGCTCTTTTCGTTAAGGAGTTATTGCAAGGCATTTGGAAAAAATGTCAACGCGGTTTTCTCTAAGGCGGAATAAGCTAGAGCAGATTTTTCAACGCTATCTTGTTCAGACAATGCCTACAAGTCTAAATATGCATTTTCAGCCTTCTAGCTCTTTTCGTTAAGGAGTTATTGCAAGGCATTTGGAAAAAATGTCAACGCGGTTTTCTCTAAGGCGGAATAAGCTAGAGCCGATTTTTCAACGCTATCTTGTTCACACAATGCCTACAAGTCTAAATATGCATTTTCAGCTTTCTAGCTCTTTTCGTTAAGGAGTTATTGCAAGGCATTTGGAAAAAATGTCAACGCGGTTTTCTCTAAGGCGGAATAAGCTAGAGCCGATTTTTCAACGCTATCTTGTTCACACAATGCCTACAAGTCTAAATATGCATTTTCAGCCTTCTATCTCTTTTCGTTAAGGAGTTATTGCAAGGCATTTGGAAAAAATGTCAACGCGGTTTTCTCTAAGGCGGAATAAGCTAGAGCCGATTTTTCAACGCTATCTTGTTCACACAATGCCTACAAGTCTAAATATGCATTTTCAGCCTTCTAGCTCTTTTCGTTAAGGAGTTATTGCAAGGCATTTGGAAAAAATGTCAACGCGGTTTTCTCTAAGGCGGAATAAGCTGGAGCAGATTTTTCAACGCTATCTTGTTCAGACAATGCCTACAAGTCTAAATATGCATTTTCAGCCTTCTAGCTCTTTTCGTTAAGGAGTTATTGCAAGGCATTTGGAAAAAATGTCAACGCGGTTTTCTCTAAGGCGGAATAAGCTAGAGCCGATTTTTCAACGCTATCTTGTTCACACAATGCCTACAAGTCTAAATATGCATATTCAGCCTTCTAGCTCTTTTCGTTAAGGAGTTATTGCAAGGCATTTGGAAAAAATGTCAACGCGGTTTTCTCTAAGGCGGAATAAGCTAGAGCAGATTTTTCAACGCTATCTTGTTCACACAATGCCTACAAGTCTAAATATGCATTTTCAGCCTTCTAGCTCTTTTCGTTAAGGAGTTATTGCAAGGCATTTGGAAAAAATGTCAACGCGGTTTTCTCTAAGGCGGAATAAGCTAGAGCAGATTTTTCAACGCTATCTTGTTCACACAATGCCTACAAGTCTAAATATGCATTTTCAGCCTTCTAGCTCTTTTCGTTAAGGAGTTATTGCAAGGCATTTGGAAAAAATGTCAACGCGGTTTTCTCTAAGGCGGAATAAGCTGGAGCAGATTTTTCAACGCTATCTTGTTCAGACAATGCCTACAAGTCTAAATATGCATTTTCAGCCTTCTATCTCTTTTCGTTAAGGAGTTATTGCAAGGCATTTGGAAAAAATGTCAACGCGGTTTTCTCTAAGGCGGAATAAGCTAGAGCCGATTTTTCAACGCTATCTTGTTCACACAATGCCTTCAAGTCTAAATATGCATTTTCAGCCTTCTAGCTCTTTTCGTTAAGGAGTTATTGCAAGGCATTTGGAAAAAATGTCAACGCGGTTTTCTCTAAGGCGGAATAAGCTAGAGCCGATTTTTCAACGCTATCTTGTTCACACAATGCCTACAAGTCTAAATATGCATTTTCAGCCTTCTAGCTCTTTTCGTTAAGGAGTTATTGCAAGGCATTTGGAAAAAATGTCAACGCGGTTTTCTCTAAGGCGGAATAAGCTGGAGCAGATTTTTCAACGCTATCTTGTTCAGACAATGCCTACAAGTCTAAATATGCATTTTCAGCCTTCTATCTCTTTTCGTTAAGGAGTTATTGCAAGGCATTTGGAAAAAATGTCAACGCGGTTTTCTCTAAGGCGGAATAAGCTAGAGCCGATTTTTCAACGCTATCTTGTTCACACAATGCCTACAAGTCTAAATATGCATATTCAGCCTTCTAGCTCTTTTCGTTAAGGAGTTATTGCAAGGCATTTGGAAAAAATGTCAACGCGGTTTTCTCTAAGGCGGAATAAGCTAGAGCAGATTTTTCAACGCTATCTTGTTCACACAATGCCTACAAGTCTAAATATGCATTTTCAGCCTTCTAGCTCTTTTCGTTAAGGAGTTATTGCAAGACATTTGGAAAAAATGTCAACGCGGTTTTCTCTAAGGCGGAATAAGCTAGAGCAGATTTTTCAACGCTATCTTGTTCACACAATGCCTACAAGTCTAAATATGCATTTTCAGCCTTCTAGCTCTTTTCGTTAAGGAGTTATTGCAAGGCATTTGGAAAAAATGTCAACGCATTTTTCTCTAAGGCTGAATAAGCTGGAGCAGATTTTTCAACGCTATCTTGTTCAGACAATGCCTACAAGTCTAAATATGCATTTTCAGCCTTCTAGCTCTTTTCGTTAAGGAGTTATTGCAAGGCATTTGGAAAAAATGTCAACGCGGTTTTCTCTAAGGCGGAATAAGCTGGAGCAGATTTTTCAACGCTATCTTGTTCACACAATGCCTACAAGTCTAAATATGCATTTTCAGCCTTCTATCTCTTTTCGTTAAGGAGTTATTGCAAGGCATTTGGAAAAAATGTCAACGCGGTTTTCTCTAAGGCGGAATAAGCTAGAGCCGATTTTTCAACGCTATCTTGTTCACACAATGCCTACAAGTCTAAATATGCATTTTCAGCCTTCTAGCTCTTTTCGTTAAGGAGTTATTGCAAGGCATTTGGAAAAAATGTCAACGCGGTTTTCTCTAAGGCGGAATAAGCTAGAGCAGATTTTTCAACGCTATCTTGTTCACACAATGCCTACAAGTCTAAATATGCATTTTCAGCCTTCTAGCTCTTTTCGTTAAGGAGTTATTGCAAGGCATTTGGAAAAAATGTCAACGCGGTTTTCTCTAAGGCGGAATAAGCTAGAGCAGATTTTTCAACGCTATCTTGTTCAGACAATGCCTACAAGTCTAAATATGCATTTTCAGCCTTCTAGCTCTTTTCGTTAAGGAGTTATTGCAAGGCATTTGGAAAAAATGTCAACGCGGTTTTCTCTAAGGCGGAATAAGCTAGAGCCGATTTTTCAACGCTATCTTGTTCACACAATGCCTACAAGTCTAAATATGCATTTTCAGCCTTCTAGCTCTTTTCGTTAAGGAGTTATTGCAAGGCATTTGGAAAAAATGTCAATGCGGTTTTCTCTAAGGCTGAATAAGCTGGAGCAGATTTTTCAACGCTATCTTGTTCAGACAATGCCTACAAGTCTAAATATGCATTTTCAGCCTTCTAGCTCTTTTCGTTAAGGAGTTATTGCAAGGCATTTGGAAAAAATGTCAACGCGGTTTTCTCTAAGGCGGAATAAGCTAGAGCCGATTTTTCAACGCTATCTTGTTCACACAATGCCTACAAGTCTAAATATGCATTTTCAGCCTTCTAGCTCTTTTCGTTAAGGAGTTATTGCAAGGCATTTGGAAAAAATGTCAACGCGGTTTTCTCTAAGGCGGAATAAGCTAGAGCAGATTTTTCAACGCTATCTTGTTCAGACAATGCCTACAAGTCTAAATATGCATTTTCAGCCTTCTAGCTCTTTTCGTTAAGGAGTTATTGCAAGGCATTTGGAAAAAATGTCAACGCGGTTTTCTCTAAGGCGGAATAAGCTAGAGCCGATTTTTCAACGCTATCTTGTTCACACAATGCCTACAAGTCTAAATATGCATTTTCAGCTTTCTAGCTCTTTTCGTTAAGGAGTTATTGCAAGGCATTTGGAAAAAATGTCAACGCGGTTTTCTCTAAGGCGGAATAAGCTAGAGCCGATTTTTCAACGCTATCTTGTTCACACAATGCCTACAAGTCTAAATATGCATTTTCAGCCTTCTATCTCTTTTCGTTAAGGAGTTATTGCAAGGCATTTGGAAAAAATGTCAACGCGGTTTTCTCTAAGGCGGAATAAGCTAGAGCCGATTTTTCAACGCTATCTTGTTCACACAATGCCTACAAGTCTAAATATGCATTTTCAGCCTTCTAGCTCTTTTCGTTAAGGAGTTATTGCAAGGCATTTGGAAAAAATGTCAACGCGGTTTTCTCTAAGGCGGAATAAGCTGGAGCAGATTTTTCAACGCTATCTTGTTCAGACAATGCCTACAAGTCTAAATATGCATTTTCAGCCTTCTAGCTCTTTTCGTTAAGGAGTTATTGCAAGGCATTTGGAAAAAATGTCAACGCGGTTTTCTCTAAGGCGGAATAAGCTAGAGCCGATTTTTCAACGCTATCTTGTTCACACAATGCCTACAAGTCTAAATATGCATTTTCAGCCTTCTAGCTCTTTTCGTTAAGGAGTTATTGCAAGGCATTTGGAAAAAATGTCAACGCGGTTTTCTCTAAGGCGGAATAAGCTAGAGCCGATTTTTCAACGCTATCTTGTTCACACAATGCCTACAAGTCTAAATATGCATTTTCAGCCTTCTAGCTCTTTTCGTTAAGGAGTTATTGCAAGGCATTTGGAAAAAATGTCAACGCGGTTTTCTCTAAGGCGGAATAAGCTGGAGCAGATTTTTCAACGCTATCTTGTTCAGACAATGCCTACAAGTCTAAATATGCATTTTCAGCCTTCTATCTCTTTTCGTTAAGGAGTTATTGCAAGGCATTTGGAAAAAATGTCAACGCGGTTTTCTCTAAGGCGGAATAAGCTAGAGCCGATTTTTCAACGCTATCTTGTTCACACAATGCCTACAA
The DNA here is from genome assembly GCF_055691185.1 of Crinia signifera. Taxonomy (NCBI): domain Eukaryota; kingdom Metazoa; phylum Chordata; class Amphibia; order Anura; family Myobatrachidae; genus Crinia; species Crinia signifera. The sequence continues at coordinate 52,774,767 of NC_139225.1, read as the reverse complement.
GTCTAAATATGCATTTTCAGCCTTCTAGCTCTTTTCGTTAAGGAGTTATTGCAAGGCATTTGGAAAAAATGTCAACGCGGTTTTCTCTAAGGCGGAATAAGCTAGAGCAGATTTTTCAACGCTATCTTGTTCACACAATGCCTACAAGTCTAAATATGCATTTTCAGCCTTCTAGCTCTTTTCGTTAAGGAGTTATTGCAAGGCATTTGGAAAAAATGTCAACGCGGTTTTCTCTAAGGCGGAATAAGCTAGAGCAGATTTTTCAACGCTATCTTGTTCAGACAATGCCTACAAGTCTAAATATGCATTTTCAGCCTTCTAGCTCTTTTCGTTAAGGAGTTATTGCAAGGCATTTGGAAAAAATGTCAACGCGGTTTTCTCTAAGGCGGAATAAGCTGGAGCAGATTTTTCAACGCTATCTTGTTCAGACAATGCCTACAAGTCTAAATATGCATTTTCAGCCTTCTATCTCTTTTCGTTAAGGAGTTATTGCAAGGCATTTGGAAAAAATGTCAACGCGGTTTTCTCTAAGGCGGAATAAGCTAGAGCCGATTTTTCAACGCTATCTTGTTCACACAATGCCTACAAGTCTAAATATGCATTTTCAGCCTTCTAGCTCTTTTCGTTAAGGAGTTATTGCAAGGCATTTGGAAAAAATGTCAACGCGGTTTTCTCTAAGGCGGAATAAGCTAGAGCAGATTTTTCAACGCTATCTTGTTCAGACAATGCCTACAAGTCTAAATATGCATTTTCAGCCTTCTAGCTCTTTTCGTTAAGGAGTTATTGCAAGGCATTTGGAAAAAATGTCAACGCGGTTTTCTCTAAGGCGGAATAAGCTAGAGCCGATTTTTCAACGCTATCTTGTTCACACAATGCCTACAAGTCTAAATATGCATTTTCAGCCTTCTAGCTCTTTTCGTTAAGGAGTTATTGCAAGGCATTTGGAAAAAATGTCAACGCGGTTTTCTCTAAGGCGGAATAAGCTGGAGCAGATTTTTCAACGCTATCTTGTTCACACAATGCCTACAAGTCTAAATATGCATTTTCAGCCTTCTAGCTCTTTTCGTTAAGGAGTTATTGCAAGGCATTTGGAAAAAATGTCAACGCGGTTTTCTCTAAGGCGGAATAAGCTAGAGCCGATTTTTCAACGCTATCTTGTTCACACAATGCCTACAAGTCTAAATATGCATTTTCAGCCTTCTATCTCTTTTCGTTAAGGAGTTATTGCAAGGCATTTGGAAAAAATGTCAACGCGGTTTTCTCTAAGGCGGAATAAGCTAGAGCAGATTTTTCAACGCTATCTTGTTCACACAATGCCTACAAGTCTAAATATGCATTTTCAGCCTTCTAGCTCTTTTCGTTAAGGAGTTATTGCAAGGCATTTGGAAAAAATGTCAACGCGGTTTTCTCTAAGGCGGAATAAGCTGGAGCAGATTTTTCAACGCTATCTTGTTCAGACAATGCCTACAAGTCTAAATATGCATTTTCAGCCTTCTATCTCTTTTCGTTAAGGAGTTATTGCAAGGCATTTGGAAAAAATGTCAACGCGGTTTTCTCTAAGGCGGAATAAGCTAGAGCCGATTTTTCAACGCTATCTTGTTCACACAATGCCTACAAGTCTAAATATGCATATTCAGCCTTCTAGCTCTTTTCGTTAAGGAGTTATTGCAAGGCATTTGGAAAAAATGTCAACGCGGTTTTCTCTAAGGCGGAATAAGCTAGAGCAGATTTTTCAACGCTATCTTGTTCACACAATGCCTACAAGTCTAAATATGCATTTTCAGCCTTCTAGCTCTTTTCGTTAAGGAGTTATTGCAAGACATTTGGAAAAAATGTCAACGCGGTTTTCTCTAAGGCGGAATAAGCTAGAGCAGATTTTTCAACGCTATCTTGTTCACACAATGCCTACAAGTCTAAATATGCATTTTCAGCCTTCTAGCTCTTTTCGTTAAGGAGTTATTGCAAGGCATTTGGAAAAAATGTCAACGCATTTTTCTCTAAGGCTGAATAAGCTGGAGCAGATTTTTCAACGCTATCTTGTTCAGACAATGCCTACAAGTCTAAATATGCATTTTCAGCCTTCTAGCTCTTTTCGTTAAGGAGTTATTGCAAGGCATTTGGAAAAAATGTCAACGCGGTTTTCTCTAAGGCGGAATAAGCTGGAGCAGATTTTTCAACGCTATCTTGTTCACACAATGCCTACAAGTCTAAATATGCATTTTCAGCCTTCTATCTCTTTTCGTTAAGGAGTTATTGCAAGGCATTTGGAAAAAATGTCAACGCGGTTTTCTCTAAGGCGGAATAAGCTAGAGCCGATTTTTCAACGCTATCTTGTTCACACAATGCCTACAAGTCTAAATATGCATTTTCAGCCTTCTAGCTCTTTTCGTTAAGGAGTTATTGCAAGGCATTTGGAAAAAATGTCAACGCGGTTTTCTCTAAGGCGGAATAAGCTAGAGCAGATTTTTCAACGCTATCTTGTTCACACAATGCCTACAAGTCTAAATATGCATTTTCAGCCTTCTAGCTCTTTTCGTTAAGGAGTTATTGCAAGGCATTTGGAAAAAATGTCAACGCGGTTTTCTCTAAGGCGGAATAAGCTAGAGCAGATTTTTCAACGCTATCTTGTTCAGACAATGCCTACAAGTCTAAATATGCATTTTCAGCCTTCTAGCTCTTTTCGTTAAGGAGTTATTGCAAGGCATTTGGAAAAAATGTCAACGCGGTTTTCTCTAAGGCGGAATAAGCTAGAGCCGATTTTTCAACGCTATCTTGTTCACACAATGCCTACAAGTCTAAATATGCATTTTCAGCCTTCTAGCTCTTTTCGTTAAGGAGTTATTGCAAGGCATTTGGAAAAAATGTCAATGCGGTTTTCTCTAAGGCTGAATAAGCTGGAGCAGATTTTTCAACGCTATCTTGTTCAGACAATGCCTACAAGTCTAAATATGCATTTTCAGCCTTCTAGCTCTTTTCGTTAAGGAGTTATTGCAAGGCATTTGGAAAAAATGTCAACGCGGTTTTCTCTAAGGCGGAATAAGCTAGAGCCGATTTTTCAACGCTATCTTGTTCACACAATGCCTACAAGTCTAAATATGCATTTTCAGCCTTCTAGCTCTTTTCGTTAAGGAGTTATTGCAAGGCATTTGGAAAAAATGTCAACGCGGTTTTCTCTAAGGCGGAATAAGCTAGAGCAGATTTTTCAACGCTATCTTGTTCAGACAATGCCTACAAGTCTAAATATGCATTTTCAGCCTTCTAGCTCTTTTCGTTAAGGAGTTATTGCAAGGCATTTGGAAAAAATGTCAACGCGGTTTTCTCTAAGGCGGAATAAGCTAGAGCCGATTTTTCAACGCTATCTTGTTCACACAATGCCTACAAGTCTAAATATGCATTTTCAGCTTTCTAGCTCTTTTCGTTAAGGAGTTATTGCAAGGCATTTGGAAAAAATGTCAACGCGGTTTTCTCTAAGGCGGAATAAGCTAGAGCCGATTTTTCAACGCTATCTTGTTCACACAATGCCTACAAGTCTAAATATGCATTTTCAGCCTTCTATCTCTTTTCGTTAAGGAGTTATTGCAAGGCATTTGGAAAAAATGTCAACGCGGTTTTCTCTAAGGCGGAATAAGCTAGAGCCGATTTTTCAACGCTATCTTGTTCACACAATGCCTACAAGTCTAAATATGCATTTTCAGCCTTCTAGCTCTTTTCGTTAAGGAGTTATTGCAAGGCATTTGGAAAAAATGTCAACGCGGTTTTCTCTAAGGCGGAATAAGCTGGAGCAGATTTTTCAACGCTATCTTGTTCAGACAATGCCTACAAGTCTAAATATGCATTTTCAGCCTTCTAGCTCTTTTCGTTAAGGAGTTATTGCAAGGCATTTGGAAAAAATGTCAACGCGGTTTTCTCTAAGGCGGAATAAGCTAGAGCCGATTTTTCAACGCTATCTTGTTCACACAATGCCTACAAGTCTAAATATGCATTTTCAGCCTTCTAGCTCTTTTCGTTAAGGAGTTATTGCAAGGCATTTGGAAAAAATGTCAACGCGGTTTTCTCTAAGGCGGAATAAGCTAGAGCCGATTTTTCAACGCTATCTTGTTCACACAATGCCTACAAGTCTAAATATGCATTTTCAGCCTTCTAGCTCTTTTCGTTAAGGAGTTATTGCAAGGCATTTGGAAAAAATGTCAACGCGGTTTTCTCTAAGGCGGAATAAGCTGGAGCAGATTTTTCAACGCTATCTTGTTCAGACAATGCCTACAAGTCTAAATATGCATTTTCAGCCTTCTATCTCTTTTCGTTAAGGAGTTATTGCAAGGCATTTGGAAAAAATGTCAACGCGGTTTTCTCTAAGGCGGAATAAGCTAGAGCCGATTTTTCAACGCTATCTTGTTCACACAATGCCTACAAGTCTAAATATGCATTTTCAGCCTTCTAGCTCTTTTCGTTAAGGAGTTATTGCAAGGCATTTGGAAAAAATGTCAACGCGGTTTTCTCTAAGGCGGAATAAGCTAGAGCAGATTTTTCAACGCTATCTTGTTCACACAATGCCTACAAGTCTAAATATGCATTTTCAGCCTTCTAGCTCTTTTCGTTAAGGAGTTATTGCAAGGCATTTGGAAAAAATGTCAACGCGGTTTTCTCTAAGGCGGAATAAGCTAGAGCAGATTTTTCAACGCTATCTTGTTCAGACAATGCCTACAAGTCTAAATATGCATTTTCAGCCTTCTAGCTCTTTTCGTTAAGGAGTTATTGCAAGGCATTTGGAAAAAATGTCAACGCGGTTTTCTCTAAGGCGGAATAAGCTGGAGCAGATTTTTCAACGCTATCTTGTTCAGACAATGCCTACAAGTCTAAATATGCATTTTCAGCCTTCTATCTCTTTTCGTTAAGGAGTTATTGCAAGGCATTTGGAAAAAATGTCAACGCGGTTTTCTCTAAGGCGGAATAAGCTAGAGCCGATTTTTCAACGCTATCTTGTTCACACAATGCCTACAAGTCTAAATATGCATTTTCAGCCTTCTAGCTCTTTTCGTTAAGGAGTTATTGCAAGGCATTTGGAAAAAATGTCAACGCGGTTTTCTCTAAGGCGGAATAAGCTAGAGCAGATTTTTCAACGCTATCTTGTTCAGACAATGCCTACAAGTCTAAATATGCATTTTCAGCCTTCTAGCTCTTTTCGTTAAGGAGTTATTGCAAGGCATTTGGAAAAAATGTCAACGCGGTTTTCTCTAAGGCGGAATAAGCTAGAGCCGATTTTTCAACGCTATCTTGTTCACACAATGCCTACAAGTCTAAATATGCATTTTCAGCCTTCTAGCTCTTTTCGTTAAGGAGTTATTGCAAGGCATTTGGAAAAAATGTCAACGCGGTTTTCTCTAAGGCGGAATAAGCTGGAGCAGATTTTTCAACGCTATCTTGTTCACACAATGCCTACAAGTCTAAATATGCATTTTCAGCCTTCTAGCTCTTTTCGTTAAGGAGTTATTGCAAGGCATTTGGAAAAAATGTCAACGCGGTTTTCTCTAAGGCGGAATAAGCTAGAGCCGATTTTTCAACGCTATCTTGTTCACACAATGCCTACAAGTCTAAATATGCATTTTCAGCCTTCTATCTCTTTTCGTTAAGGAGTTATTGCAAGGCATTTGGAAAAAATGTCAACGCGGTTTTCTCTAAGGCGGAATAAGCTAGAGCAGATTTTTCAACGCTATCTTGTTCACACAATGCCTACAAGTCTAAATATGCATTTTCAGCCTTCTAGCTCTTTTCGTTAAGGAGTTATTGCAAGGCATTTGGAAAAAATGTCAACGCGGTTTTCTCTAAGGCGGAATAAGCTGGAGCAGATTTTTCAACGCTATCTTGTTCAGACAATGCCTACAAGTCTAAATATGCATTTTCAGCCTTCTATCTCTTTTCGTTAAGGAGTTATTGCAAGGCATTTGGAAAAAATGTCAACGCGGTTTTCTCTAAGGCGGAATAAGCTAGAGCAGATTTTTCAACGCTATCTTGTTCACACAATGCCTACAAGTCTAAATATGCATTTTCAGCCTTCTATCTCTTTTCGTTAAGGAGTTATTGCAAGGCATTTGGAAAAAATGTCAACGCGGTTTTCTCTAAGGCGGAATAAGCTAGAGCCGATTTTTCAACGCTATCTTGTTCACACAATGCCTACAAGTCTAAATATGCATTTTCAGCCTTCTAGCTCTTTTCGTTAAGGAGTTATTGCAAGGCATTTGGAAAAAATGTCAACGCGGTTTTCTCTAAGGCGAAATAAGCTAGAGCAGATTTTTCAACGCTATCTTGTTCACACAATGCCTACAAGTCTAAATATGCATTTTCAGCCTTCTAGCTCTTTTCGTTAAGGAGTTATTGCAAGGCATTTGGAAAAAATGTCAACGCGGTTTTCTCTAAGGCGGAATAAGCTGGAGCAGATTTTTCAACGCTATCTTGTTCAGACAATGCCTACAAGTCTAAATATGCATTTTCAGCCTTCTAGCTCTTTTCGTTAAGGAGTTATTGCAAGGCATTTGGAAAAAATGTCAACGCGGTTTTCTCTAAGGCGGAATAAGCTAGAGCCGATTTTTCAACGCTATCTTGTTCACACAATGCCTACAAGTCTAAATATGCATTTTCAGCCTTCTAGCTCTTTTCGTTAAGGAGTTATTGCAAGGCATTTGGAAAAAATGTCAACGCGGTTTTCTCTAAGGCGGAATAAGCTAGAGCCGATTTTTCAACGCTATCTTGTTCACACAATGCCTACAAGTCTAAATATGCATTTTCAGCCTTCTATCTCTTTTCGTTAAGGAGTTATTGCAAGGCATTTGGAAAAAATGTCAACGCGGTTTTCTCTAAGGCGGAATAAGCTAGAGCAGATTTTTCAACGCTATCTTGTTCACACAATGCCTACAAGTCTAAATATGCATTTTCAGCCTTCTAGCTCTTTTCGTTAAGGAGTTATTGCAAGGCATTTGGAAAAAATGTCAACGCAGTTTTCTCTAAGGCGGAATAAGCTGGAGCAGATTTTTCAACGCTATCTTGTTCAGACAATGCCTACAAGTCTAAATATGCATTTTCAGCCTTCTATCTCTTTTCGTTAAGGAGTTATTGCAAGGCATTTGGAAAAAATGTCAACGCGGTTTTCTCTAAGGCGGAATAAGCTAGAGCAGATTTTTCAACGCTATCTTGTTCACACAATGCCTACAAGTCTAAATATGCATTTTCAGCCTTCTAGCTCTTTTCGTTAAGGAGTTATTGCAAGGCATTTGGAAAAAATGTCAACGCGGTTTTCTCTAAGGCGGAATAAGCTGGAGCAGATTTTTCAACGCTATCTTGTTCAGACAATGCCTACAAGTCTAAATATGCATTTTCAGCCTTCTATCTCTTTTCGTTAAGGAGTTATTGCAAGGCATTTGGAAAAAATGTCAACGCGGTTTTCTCTAAGGCGGAATAAGCTAGAGCCGATTTTTCAACGCTATCTTGTTCACACAATGCCTACAAGTCTAAATATGCATTTTCAGCCTTCTAGCTCTTTTCGTTAAGGAGTTATTGCAAGGCATTTGGAAAAAATGTCAACGCGGTTTTCTCTAAGGCGGAATAAGCTGGAGCAGATTTTTCAACGCTATCTTGTTCAGACAATGCCTACAAGTCTAAATATGCATTTTCAGCCTTCTATCTCTTTTCGTTAAGGAGTTATTGCAAGGCATTTGGAAAAAATGTCAACGCGGTTTTCTCTAAGGCGGAATAAGCTAGAGCCGATTTTTCAACGCTATCTTGTTCACACAATGCCTACAAGTCTAAATATGCATTTTCAGCCTTCTAGCTCTTTTCGTTAAGGAGTTATTGCAAGGCATTTGGAAAAAATGTCAACGCGGTTTTCTCTAAGGCGGAATAAGCTAGAGCAGATTTTTCAACGCTATCTTGTTCACACAATGCCTACAAGTCTAAATATGCATTTTCAGCCTTCTAGCTCTTTTCGTTAAGGAGTTATTGCAAGGCATTTGGAAAAAATGTCAACGCGGTTTTCTCTAAGGCGGAATAAGCTAGAGCCGATTTTTCAACGCTATCTTGTTCACACAATGCCTACAAGTCTAAATATGCATTTTCAGCTTTCTAGCTCTTTTCGTTAAGGAGTTATTGCAAGGCATTTGGAAAAAATGTCAACGCGGTTTTCTCTAAGGCGGAATAAGCTGGAGCAGATTTTTCAACGCTATCTTGTTCAGACAATGCCTACAAGTCTAAATATGCATTTTCAGCCTTCTATCTCTTTTCGTTAAGGAGTTATTGCAAGGCATTTGAAAAAAATGTCAACGCGGTTTTCTCTAAGGCGGAATAAGCTAGAGCCGATTTTTCAACGCTATCTTGTTCACACAATGCCTACAAGTCTAAATATGCATTTTCAGCCTTCTAGCTCTTTTCGTTAAGGAGTTATTGCAAGGCATTTGGAAAAAATGTCAACGCGGTTTTCTCTAAGGCGGAATAAGCTAGAGCCGATTTTTCAACGCTATCTTGTTCACACAATGCCTACAAGTCTAAATATGCATTTTCAGCCTTCTAGCTCTTTTCGTTAAGGAGTTATTGCAAGGCATTTGGAAAAAATGTCAACGCGGTTTTCTCTAAGGCGGAATAAGCTGGAGCAGATTTTTCAACGCTATCTTGTTCAGACAATGCCTACAAGTCTAAATATGCATTTTCAGCCTTCTATCTCTTTTCGTTAAGGAGTTATTGCAAGGCATTTGGAAAAAATGTCAACGCGGTTTTCTCTAAGGCGGAATAAGCTAGAGCCGATTTTTCAACGCTATCTTGTTCACACAATGCCTACAAGTCTAAATATGCATTTTCAGCCTTCTAGCTCTTTTCGTTAAGGAGTTATTGCAAGGCATTTGGAAAAAATGTCAACGTGGTTTTCTCTAAGGCGGAATAAGCTAGAGCCGATTTTTCAACGCTATCTTGTTCACACAATGCCTACAAGTCTAAATATGCATTTTCAGCTTTCTAGCTCTTTTCGTTAAGGAGTTATTGCAAGGCATTTGGAAAAAATGTCAACGCGGTTTTCTCTAAGGCGGAATAAGCTAGAGCCGATTTTTCAACGCTATCTTGTTCACACAATGCCTACAAGTCTAAATATGCATTTTCAGCCTTCTATCTCTTTTCGTTAAGGAGTTATTGCAAGGCATTTGGAAAAAATGTCAACGCGGTTTTCTCTAAGGCGGAATAAGCTAGAGCAGATTTTTCAACGCTATCTTGTTCACACAATGCCTACAAGTCTAAATATGCATTTTCAGCCTTCTAGCTCTTTTCGTTAAGGAGTTATTGCAAGGCATTTGGAAAAAATGTCAACGCGGTTTTCTCTAAGGCGGAATAAGCTGGAGCAGATTTTTCAACGCTATCTTGTTCAGACAATGCCTACAAGTCTAAATATGCATTTTCAGCCTTCTATCTCTTTTCGTTAAGGAGTTATTGCAAGGCATTTGGAAAAAATGTCAACGCGGTTTTCTCTAAGGCGGAATAAGCTAGAGCCGATTTTTCAACGCTATCTTGTTCACACAATGCCTACAAGTCTAAATATGCATTTTCAGCCTTCTAGCTCTTTTCGTTAAGGAGTTATTGCAAGGCATTTGGAAAAAATGTCAACGCGGTTTTCTCTAAGGCGGAATAAGCTAGAGCCGATTTTTCAACGCTATCTTGTTCACACAATGCCTACAAGTCTAAATATGCATTTTCAGCCTTCTAGCTCTTTTCGTTAAGGAGTTATTGCAAGGCATTTGGAAAAAATGTCAACGCGGTTTTCTCTAAGGCGGAATAAGCTAGAGCCGATTTTTCAACGCTATCTTGTTCACACAATGCCTACAAGTCTAAATATGCATTTTCAGCTTTCTAGCTCTTTTCGTTAAGGAGTTATTGCAAGGCATTTGGAAAAAATGTCAACGCGGTTTTCTCTAAGGCGGAATAAGCTGGAGCAGATTTTTCAACGCTATCTTGTTCAGACAATGCCTACAAGTCTAAATATGCATTTTCAGCCTTCTATCTCTTTTCGTTAAGGAGTTATTGCAAGGCATTTGAAAAAAATGTCAACGCGGTTTTCTCTAAGGCGGAATAAGCTAGAGCCGATTTTTCAACGCTATCTTGTTCACACAATGCCTACAAGTCTAAATATGCATTTTCAGCCTTCTAGCTCTTTTCGTTAAGGAGTTATTGCAAGGCATTTGGAAAAAATGTCAACGCGGTTTTCTCTAAGGCGGAATAAGCTAGAGCCGATTTTTCAACGCTATCTTGTTCACACAATGCCTACAAGTCTAAATATGCATTTTCAGCCTTCTAGCTCTTTTCGTTAAGGAGTTATTGCAAGGCATTTGGAAAAAATGTCAACGCGGTTTTCTCTAAGGCGGAATAAGCTGGAGCAGATTTTTCAACGCTATCTTGTTCAGACAATGCCTACAAGTCTAAATATGCATTTTCAGCCTTCTATCTCTTTTCGTTAAGGAGTTATTGCAAGGCATTTGGAAAAAATGTCAACGCGGTTTTCTCTAAGGCGGAATAAGCTAGAGCCGATTTTTCAACGCTATCTTGTTCACACAATGCCTACAAGTCTAAATATGCATTTTCAGCCTTCTAGCTCTTTTCGTTAAGGAGTTATTGCAAGGCATTTGGAAAAAATGTCAACGCGGTTTTCTCTAAGGCGGAATAAGCTAGAGCAGATTTTTCAACGCTATCTTGTTCACACAATGCCTACAAGTCTAAATATGCATTTTCAGCCTTCTAGCTCTTTTCGTTAAGGAGTTATTGCAAGGCATTTGGAAAAAATGTCAACGCGGTTTTCTCTAAGGCGGAATAAGCTAGAGCAAATTTTTTAACGCTATCTTGTTCACACAATGCCTACAAGTCTAAATATGCATTTTCAGCCTTCTAGCTCTTTTCGTTAAGGAGTTATTGCAAGGCATTTGGAAAAAATGTCAACGCGGTTTTCTCTAAGGCGGAATAAGCTAGAGCCGATTTTTCAACGCTATCTTGTTCACAAATGCCTACAAGTCTAAATATGCATTTTCAGCTTTCTAGCTCTTTTCGTTAAGGAGTTATTGCAAGGCATTTGGAAAAAATGTCAACGCGGTTTTCTCTAAGGCGGAATAAGCTAGAGCCGATTTTTCAACGCTATCTTGTTCACACAATGCCTACAAGTCTAAATATGCATTTTCAGCCTTCTATCTCTTTTCGTTAAGGAGTTATTGCAAGGCATTTGGAAAAAATGTCAACGCGGTTTTCTCTAAGGCGGAATAAGCTAGAGCAGATTTTTCAACGCTATCTTGTTCACACAATGCCTACAAGTCTAAATATGCATTTTCAGCCTTCTATCTCTTTTCGTTAAGGAGTTATTGCAAGGCATTTGGAAAAAATGTCAACGCGGTTTTCTCTAAGGCGGAATAAGCTAGAGCAGATTTTTCAACGCTATCTTGTTCACACAATGCCTACAAGTCTAAATATGCATTTTCAGCCTTCTAGCTCTTTTCGTTAAGGAGTTATTGCAAGGCATTTGGAAAAAATGTCAACGCGGTTTTCTCTAAGGCGGAATAAGCTAGAGCCGATTTTTCAACGCTATCTTGTTCACACAATGCCTACAAGTCTAAATATGCATTTTCAGCTTTCTAGCTCTTTTCGTTAAGGAGTTATTGCAAGGCATTTGGAAAAAATGTCAACGCGGTTTTCTCTAAGGCGGAATAAGCTGGAGCAGATTTTTCAACGCTATCTTGTTCAGACAATGCCTACAAGTCTAAATATGCATTTTCAGCCTTCTATCTCTTTTCGTTAAGGAGTTATTGCAAGGCATTTGAAAAAAATGTCAACGCGGTTTTCTCTAAGGCGGAATAAGCTAGAGCCGATTTTTCAACGCTATCTTGTTCACACAATGCCTACAAGTCTAAATATGCATTTTCAGCCTTCTAGCTCTTTTCGTTAAGGAGTTATTGCAAGGCATTTGGAAAAAATGTCAACGCGGTTTTCTCTAAGGCGGAATAAGCTAGAGCCGATTTTTCAACGCTATCTTGTTCACACAATGCCTACAAGTCTAAATATGCATTTTCAGCCTTCTAGCTCTTTTCGTTAAGGAGTTATTGCAAGGCATTTGGAAAAAATGTCAACGCGGTTTTCTCTAAGGCGGAATAAGCTGGAGCAGATTTTTCAACGCTATCTTGTTCAGACAATGCCTACAAGTCTAAATATGCATTTTCAGCCTTCTATCTCTTTTCGTTAAGGAGTTATTGCAAGGCATTTGGAAAAAATGTCAACGCGGTTTTCTCTAAGGCGGAATAAGCTAGAGCCGATTTTTCAACGCTATCTTGTTCACACAATGCCTACAAGTCTAAATATGCATTTTCAGCCTTCTAGCTCTTTTCGTTAAGGAGTTATTGCAAGGCATTTGGAAAAAATGTCAACGTGGTTTTCTCTAAGGCGGAATAAGCTAGAGCCGATTTTTCAACGCTATCTTGTTCACACAATGCCTACAAGTCTAAATATGCATTTTCAGCTTTCTAGCTCTTTTCGTTAAGGAGTTATTGCAAGGCATTTGGAAAAAATGTCAACGCGGTTTTCTCTAAGGCGGAATAAGCTAGAGCCGATTTTTCAACGCTATCTTGTTCACACAATGCCTACAAGTCTAAATATGCATTTTCAGCCTTCTATCTCTTTTCGTTAAGGAGTTATTGCAAGGCATTTGGAAAAAATGTCAACGCGGTTTTCTCTAAGGCGGAATAAGCTAGAGCAGATTTTTCAACGCTATCTTGTTCACACAATGCCTACAAGTCTAAATATGCATTTTCAGCCTTCTAGCTCTTTTCGTTAAGGAGTTATTGCAAGGCATTTGGAAAAAATGTCAACGCGGTTTTCTCTAAGGCGGAATAAGCTGGAGCAGATTTTTCAACGCTATCTTGTTCAGACAATGCCTACAAGTCTAAATATGCATTTTCAGCCTTCTATCTCTTTTCGTTAAGGAGTTATTGCAAGGCATTTGGAAAAAATGTCAACGCGGTTTTCTCTAAGGCGGAATAAGCTAGAGCCGATTTTTCAACGCTATCTTGTTCACACAATGCCTACAAGTCTAAATATGCATTTTCAGCCTTCTAGCTCTTTTCGTTAAGGAGTTATTGCAAGGCATTTGGAAAAAATGTCAACGCGGTTTTCTCTAAGGCGGAATAAGCTAGAGCCGATTTTTCAACGCTATCTTGTTCACACAATGCCTACAAGTCTAAATATGCATTTTCAGCCTTCTAGCTCTTTTCGTTAAGGAGTTATTGCAAGGCATTTGGAAAAAATGTCAACGCGGTTTTCTCTAAGGCGGAATAAGCTAGAGCCGATTTTTCAACGCTATCTTGTTCACACAATGCCTACAAGTCTAAATATGCATTTTCAGCTTTCTAGCTCTTTTCGTTAAGGAGTTATTGCAAGGCATTTGGAAAAAATGTCAACGCGGTTTTCTCTAAGGCGGAATAAGCTGGAGCAGATTTTTCAACGCTATCTTGTTCAGACAATGCCTACAAGTCTAAATATGCATTTTCAGCCTTCTATCTCTTTTCGTTAAGGAGTTATTGCAAGGCATTTGAAAAAAATGTCAACGCGGTTTTCTCTAAGGCGGAATAAGCTAGAGCCGATTTTTCAACGCTATCTTGTTCACACAATGCCTACAAGTCTAAATATGCATTTTCAGCCTTCTAGCTCTTTTCGTTAAGGAGTTATTGCAAGGCATTTGGAAAAAATGTCAACGCGGTTTTCTCTAAGGCGGAATAAGCTAGAGCCGATTTTTCAACGCTATCTTGTTCACACAATGCCTACAAGTCTAAATATGCATTTTCAGCCTTCTAGCTCTTTTCGTTAAGGAGTTATTGCAAGGCATTTGGAAAAAATGTCAACGCGGTTTTCTCTAAGGCGGAATAAGCTGGAGCAGATTTTTCAACGCTATCTTGTTCAGACAATGCCTACAAGTCTAAATATGCATTTTCAGCCTTCTATCTCTTTTCGTTAAGGAGTTATTGCAAGGCATTTGGAAAAAATGTCAACGCGGTTTTCTCTAAGGCGGAATAAGCTAGAGCCGATTTTTCAACGCTATCTTGTTCACACAATGCCTACAAGTCTAAATATGCATTTTCAGCCTTCTAGCTCTTTTCGTTAAGGAGTTATTGCAAGGCATTTGGAAAAAATGTCAACGCGGTTTTCTCTAAGGCGGAATAAGCTAGAGCAGATTTTTCAACGCTATCTTGTTCACACAATGCCTACAAGTCTAAATATGCATTTTCAGCCTTCTAGCTCTTTTCGTTAAGGAGTTATTGCAAGGCATTTGGAAAAAATGTCAACGCGGTTTTCTCTAAGGCGGAATAAGCTAGAGCAGATTTTTCAACGCTATCTTGTTCACACAATGCCTACAAGTCTAAATATGCATTTTCAGCCTTCTAGCTCTTTTCGTTAAGGAGTTATTGCAAGGCATTTGGAAAAAATGTCAACGCGGTTTTCTCTAAGGCGGAATAAGCTAGAGCCGATTTTTCAACGCTATCTTGTTCACACAATGCCTACAAGTCTAAATATGCATTTTCAGCTTTCTAGCTCTTTTCGTTAAGGAGTTATTGCAAGGCATTTGGAAAAAATGTCAACGCGGTTTTCTCTAAGGCGGAATAAGCTAGAGCCGATTTTTCAACGCTATCTTGTTCACACAATGCCTACAAGTCTAAATATGCATTTTCAGCCTTCTATCTCTTTTCGTTAAGGAGTTATTGCAAGGCATTTGGAAAAAATGTCAACGCGGTTTTCTCTAAGGCGGAATAAGCTAGAGCAGATTTTTCAACGCTATCTTGTTCACACAATGCCTACAAGTCTAAATATGCATTTTCAGCCTTCTAGCTCTTTTCGTTAAGGAGTTATTGCAAGGCATTTGGAAAAAATGTCAACGCGGTTTTCTCTAAGGCGGAATAAGCTGGAGCAGATTTTTCAACGCTATCTTGTTCAGACAATGCCTACAAGTCTAAATATGCATTTTCAGCCTTCTATCTCTTTTCGTTAAGGAGTTATTGCAAGGCATTTGGAAAAAATGTCAACGCGGTTTTCTCTAAGGCGGAATAAGCTAGAGCCGATTTTTCAACGCTATCTTGTTCACACAATGCCTACAAGTCTAAATATGCATTTTCAGCCTTCTAGCTCTTTTCGTTAAGGAGTTATTGCAAGGCATTTGGAAAAAATGTCAACGCGGTTTTCTCTAAGGCGGAATAAGCTAGAGCCGATTTTTCAACGCTATCTTGTTCACACAATGCCTACAAGTCTAAATATGCATTTTCAGCCTTCTAGCTCTTTTCGTTAAGGAGTTATTGCAAGGCATTTGGAAAAAATGTCAACGCGGTTTTCTCTAAGGCGGAATAAGCTGGAGCAGATTTTTCAACGCTATCTTGTTCAGACAATGCCTACAAGTCTAAATATGCATTTTCAGCCTTCTATCTCTTTTCGTTAAGGAGTTATTGCAAGGCATTTGGAAAAAATGTCAACGCGGTTTTCTCTAAGGCGGAATAAGCTAGAGCCGATTTTTCAACGCTATCTTGTTCACACAATGCCTACAAGTCTAAATATGCATATTCAGCCTTCTAGCTCTTTTCGTTAAGGAGTTATTGCAAGGCATTTGGAAAAAATGTCAACGCGGTTTTCTCTAAGGCGGAATAAGCTAGAGCCGATTTTTCAACGCTATCTTGTTCACACAATGCCTACAAGTCTAAATATGCATTTTCAGCCTTCTAGCTCTTTTCGTTAAGGAGTTATTGCAAGGCATTTGGAAAAAATGTCAACGCGGTTTTCTCTAAGGCGGAATAAGCTAGAGCCGATTTTTCAACGCTATCTTGTTCACACAATGCCTACAAGTCTAAATATGCATTTTCAGCCTTCTAGCTCTTTTCGTTAAGGAGTTATTGCAAGGCATTTGGAAAAAATGTCAACGCGGTTTTCTCTAAGGCGGAATAAGCTGGAGCAGATTTTTCAACGCTATCTTGTTCACACAATGCCTACAAGTCTAAATATGCATTTTCAGCCTTCTAGCTCTTTTCGTTAAGGAGTTATTGCAAGGCATTTGGAAAAAATGTCAACGCGGTTTTCTCTAAGGCGGAATAAGCTAGAGCCGATTTTTCAACGCTATCTTGTTCACACAATGCCTACAAGTCTAAATATGCATTTTCAGCCTTCTATCTCTTTTCGTTAAGGAGTTATTGCAAGGCATTTGGAAAAAATGTCAACGCGGTTTTCTCTAAGGCGGAATAAGCTAGAGCAGATTTTTCAACGCTATCTTGTTCACACAATGCCTACAAGTCTAAATATGCATTTTCAGCCTTCTAGCTCTTTTCGTTAAGGAGTTATTGCAAGGCATTTGGAAAAAATGTCAACGCGGTTTTCTCTAAGGCGGAATAAGCTGGAGCAGATTTTTCAACGCTATCTTGTTCAGACAATGCCTACAAGTCTAAATATGCATTTTCAGCCTTCTATCTCTTTTCGTTAAGGAGTTATTGCAAGGCATTTGGAAAAAATGTCAACGCGGTTTTCTCTAAGGCGGAATAAGCTAGAGCAGATTTTTCAACGCTATCTTGTTCACACAATGCCTACAAGTCTAAATATGCATTTTCAGCCTTCTATCTCTTTTCGTTAAGGAGTTATTGCAAGGCATTTGGAAAAAATGTCAACGCGGTTTTCTCTAAGGCGGAATAAGCTAGAGCCGATTTTTCAACGCTATCTTGTTCACACAATGCCTACAAGTCTAAATATGCATTTTCAGCCTTCTAGCTCTTTTCGTTAAGGAGTTATTGCAAGGCATTTGGAAAAAATGTCAACGCGGTTTTCTCTAAGGCGGAATAAGCTAGAGCAGATTTTTCAACGCTATCTTGTTCACACAATGCCTACAAGTCTAAATATGCATTTTCAGCCTTCTAGCTCTTTTCGTTAAGGAGTTATTGCAAGGCATTTGGAAAAAATGTCAACGCGGTTTTCTCTAAGGCGGAATAAGCTGGAGCAGATTTTTCAACGCTATCTTGTTCAGACAATGCCTACAAGTCTAAATATGCATTTTCAGCCTTCTAGCTCTTTTCGTTAAGGAGTTATTGCAAGGCATTTGGAAAAAATGTCAACGCGGTTTTCTCTAAGGCGGAATAAGCTAGAGCCGATTTTTCAACGCTATCTTGTTCACACAATGCCTACAAGTCTAAATATGCATTTTCAGCCTTCTAGCTCTTTTCGTTAAGGAGTTATTGCAAGGCATTTGGAAAAAATGTCAACGCGGTTTTCTCTAAGGCGGAATAAGCTAGAGCCGATTTTTCAACGCTATCTTGTTCACACAATGCCTACAAGTCTAAATATGCATTTTCAGCCTTCTATCTCTTTTCGTTAAGGAGTTATTGCAAGGCATTTGGAAAAAATGTCAACGCGGTTTTCTCTAAGGCGGAATAAGCTAGAGCAGATTTTTCAACGCTATCTTGTTCACACAATGCCTACAAGTCTAAATATGCATTTTCAGCCTTCTAGCTCTTTTCGTTAAGGAGTTATTGCAAGGCATTTGGAAAAAATGTCAACGCGGTTTTCTCTAAGGCGGAATAAGCTGGAGCAGATTTTTCAACGCTATCTTGTTCAGACAATGCCTACAAGTCTAAATATGCATTTTCAGCCTTCTATCTCTTTTCGTTAAGGAGTTATTGCAAGGCATTTGGAAAAAATGTCAACGCGGTTTTCTCTAAGGCGGAATAAGCTAGAGCAGATTTTTCAACGCTATCTTGTTCACACAATGCCTACAAGTCTAAATATGCATTTTCAGCCTTCTAGCTCTTTTCGTTAAGGAGTTATTGCAAGGCATTTGGAAAAAATGTCAACGCGGTTTTCTCTAAGGCGGAATAAGCTGGAGCAGATTTTTCAACGCTATCTTGTTCAGACAATGCCTACAAGTCTAAATATGCATTTTCAGCCTTCTATCTCTTTTCGTTAAGGAGTTATTGCAAGGCATTTGGAAAAAATGTCAACGCGGTTTTCTCTAAGGCGGAATAAGCTAGAGCCGATTTTTCAACGCTATCTTGTTCACACAATGCCTACAAGTCTAAATATGCATTTTCAGCCTTCTAGCTCTTTTCGTTAAGGAGTTATTGCAAGGCATTTGGAAAAAATGTCAACGCGGTTTTCTCTAAGGCGGAATAAGCTGGAGCAGATTTTTCAACGCTATCTTGTTCAGACAATGCCTACAAGTCTAAATATGCATTTTCAGCCTTCTATCTCTTTTCGTTAAGGAGTTATTGCAAGGCATTTGGAAAAAATGTCAACGCGGTTTTCTCTAAGGCGGAATAAGCTAGAGCCGATTTTTCAACGCTATCTTGTTCACACAATGCCTACAAGTCTAAATATGCATTTTCAGCCTTCTAGCTCTTTTCGTTAAGGAGTTATTGCAAGGCATTTGGAAAAAATGTCAACGCGGTTTTCTCTAAGGCGGAATAAGCTGGAGCAGATTTTTCAACGCTATCTTGTTCAGACAATGCCTACAAGTCTAAATATGCATTTTCAGCCTTCTATCTCTTTTCGTTAAGGAGTTATTGCAAGGCATTTGGAAAAAATGTCAAC
Organism: Crinia signifera; assembly: GCF_055691185.1. NCBI lineage: Eukaryota > Metazoa > Chordata > Amphibia > Anura > Myobatrachidae > Crinia > Crinia signifera. Next base: position 52,756,170 of record NC_139225.1, on the reverse strand, counting down.
GCGGTTTTCTCTAAGGCGGAATAAGCTAGAGCCGATTTTTCAACGCTATCTTGTTCACACAATGCCTACAAGTCTAAATATGCATTTTCAGCCTTCTAGCTCTTTTCGTTAAGGAGTTATTGCAAGGCATTTGGAAAAAATGTCAACGCGGTTTTCTCTAAGGCGGAATAAGCTAGAGCAGATTTTTCAACGCTATCTTGTTCACACAATGCCTACAAGTCTAAATATGCATTTTCAGCCTTCTAGCTCTTTTCGTTAAGGAGTTATTGCAAGGCATTTGGAAAAAATGTCAACGCGGTTTTCTCTAAGGCGGAATAAGCTAGAGCAGATTTTTCAACGCTATCTTGTTCACACAATGCCTACAAGTCTAAATATGCATTTTCAGCCTTCTAGCTCTTTTCGTTAAGGAGTTATTGCAAGGCATTTGGAAAAAATGTCAACGCGGTTTTCTCTAAGGCGGAATAAGCTGGAGCAGATTTTTCAACGCTATCTTGTTCACACAATGCCTACAAGTCTAAATATGCATTTTCAGCTTTCTAGCTCTTTTCGTTAAGGAGTTATTGCAAGGCATTTGGAAAAAATGTCAACGCGGTTTTCTCTAAGGCGGAATAAGCTAGAGCCGATTTTTCAACGCTATCTTGTTCACACAATGCCTACAAGTCTAAATATGCATTTTCAGCCTTCTATCTCTTTTCGTTAAGGAGTTATTGCAAGGCATTTGGAAAAAATGTCAACGCGGTTTTCTCTAAGGCGGAATAAGCTAGAGCAGATTTTTCAACGCTATCTTGTTCACACAATGCCTACAAGTCTAAATATGCATTTTCAGCCTTCTAGCTCTTTTCGTTAAGGAGTTATTGCAAGGCATTTGGAAAAAATGTCAACGCGGTTTTCTCTAAGGCGGAATAAGCTGGAGCAGATTTTTCAACGCTATCTTGTTCAGACAATGCCTACAAGTCTAAATATGCATTTTCAGCCTTCTATCTCTTTTCGTTAAGGAGTTATTGCAAGGCATTTGGAAAAAATGTCAACGCGGTTTTCTCTAAGGCGGAATAAGCTAGAGCCGATTTTTCAACGCTATCTTGTTCACACAATGCCTACAAGTCTAAATATGCATTTTCAGCCTTCTAGCTCTTTTCGTTAAGGAGTTATTGCAAGGCATTTGGAAAAAATGTCAACGCGGTTTTCTCTAAGGCGGAATAAGCTAGAGCCGATTTTTCAACGCTATCTTGTTCACACAATGCCTACAAGTCTAAATATGCATTTTCAGCCTTCTAGCTCTTTTCGTTAAGGAGTTATTGCAAGGCATTTGGAAAAAATGTCAACGCGGTTTTCTCTAAGGCGGAATAAGCTGGAGCAGATTTTTCAACGCTATCTTGTTCAGACAATGCCTACAAGTCTAAATATGCATTTTCAGCCTTCTATCTCTTTTCGTTAAGGAGTTATTGCAAGGCATTTGGAAAAAATGTCAACGCGGTTTTCTCTAAGGCGGAATAAGCTAGAGCCGATTTTTCAACGCTATCTTGTTCACACAATGCCTACAAGTCTAAATATGCATATTCAGCCTTCTAGCTCTTTTCGTTAAGGAGTTATTGCAAGGCATTTGGAAAAAATGTCAACGCGGTTTTCTCTAAGGCGGAATAAGCTAGAGCAGATTTTTCAACGCTATCTTGTTCACACAATGCCTACAAGTCTAAATATGCATTTTCAGCCTTCTAGCTCTTTTCGTTAAGGAGTTATTGCAAGGCATTTGGAAAAAATGTCAACGCGGTTTTCTCTAAGGCGGAATAAGCTAGAGCAGATTTTTCAACGCTATCTTGTTCACACAATGCCTACAAGTCTAAATATGCATTTTCAGCCTTCTAGCTCTTTTCGTTAAGGAGTTATTGCAAGGCATTTGGAAAAAATGTCAACGCGGTTTTCTCTAAGGCGGAATAAGCTGGAGCAGATTTTTCAACGCTATCTTGTTCAGACAATGCCTACAAGTCTAAATATGCATTTTCAGCCTTCTATCTCTTTTCGTTAAGGAGTTATTGCAAGGCATTTGGAAAAAATGTCAACGCGGTTTTCTCTAAGGCGGAATAAGCTAGAGCCGATTTTTCAACGCTATCTTGTTCACACAATGCCTTCAAGTCTAAATATGCATTTTCAGCCTTCTAGCTCTTTTCGTTAAGGAGTTATTGCAAGGCATTTGGAAAAAATGTCAACGCGGTTTTCTCTAAGGCGGAATAAGCTAGAGCCGATTTTTCAACGCTATCTTGTTCACACAATGCCTACAAGTCTAAATATGCATTTTCAGCCTTCTAGCTCTTTTCGTTAAGGAGTTATTGCAAGGCATTTGGAAAAAATTTCAACGCGGTTTTCTCTAAGGCGGAATAAGCTGGAGCAGATTTTTCAACGCTATCTTGTTCAGACAATGCCTACAAGTCTAAATATGCATTTTCAGCCTTCTATCTCTTTTCGTTAAGGAGTTATTGCAAGGCATTTGGAAAAAATGTCAACGCGGTTTTCTCTAAGGCGGAATAAGCTAGAGCCGATTTTTCAACGCTATCTTGTTCACACAATGCCTACAAGTCTAAATATGCATATTCAGCCTTCTAGCTCTTTTCGTTAAGGAGTTATTGCAAGGCATTTGGAAAAAATGTCAACGCGGTTTTCTCTAAGGCGGAATAAGCTAGAGCAGATTTTTCAACGCTATCTTGTTCACACAATGCCTACAAGTCTAAATATGCATTTTCAGCCTTCTAGCTCTTTTCGTTAAGGAGTTATTGCAAGGCATTTGGAAAAAATGTCAACGCGGTTTTCTCTAAGGCGGAATAAGCTAGAGCAGATTTTTCAACGCTATCTTGTTCACACAATGCCTACAAGTCTAAATATGCATTTTCAGCCTTCTAGCTCTTTTCGTTAAGGAGTTATTGCAAGGCATTTGGAAAAAATGTCAACGCATTTTTCTCTAAGGCTGAATAAGCTGGAGCAGATTTTTCAACGCTATCTTGTTCAGACAATGCCTACAAGTCTAAATATGCATTTTCAGCCTTCTAGCTCTTTTCGTTAAGGAGTTATTGCAAGGCATTTGGAAAAAATGTCAACGCGGTTTTCTCTAAGGCGGAATAAGCTGGAGCAGATTTTTCAACGCTATCTTGTTCACACAATGCCTACAAGTCTAAATATGCATTTTCAGCCTTCTATCTCTTTTCGTTAAGGAGTTATTGCAAGGCATTTGGAAAAAATGTCAACGCGGTTTTCTCTAAGGCGGAATAAGCTAGAGCAGATTTTTCAACGCTATCTTGTTCACACAATGCCTACAAGTCTAAATATGCATTTTCAGCCTTCTAGCTCTTTTCGTTAAGGAGTTATTGCAAGGCATTTGGAAAAAATGTCAACGCGGTTTTCTCTAAGGCGGAATAAGCTGGAGCAGATTTTTCAACGCTATCTTGTTCACACAATGCCTACAAGTCTAAATATGCATTTTCAGCCTTCTATCTCTTTTCGTTAAGGAGTTATTGCAAGGCATTTGGAAAAAATGTCAACGCGGTTTTCTCTAAGGCGGAATAAGCTAGAGCCGATTTTTCAACGCTATCTTGTTCACACAATGCCTACAAGTCTAAATATGCATTTTCAGCCTTCTAGCTCTTTTCGTTAAGGAGTTATTGCAAGGCATTTGGAAAAAATGTCAACGCGGTTTTCTCTAAGGCGGAATAAGCTAGAGCAGATTTTTCAACGCTATCTTGTTCACACAATGCCTACAAGTCTAAATATGCATTTTCAGCCTTCTAGCTCTTTTCGTTAAGGAGTTATTGCAAGGCATTTGGAAAAAATGTCAACGCGGTTTTCTCTAAGGCGGAATAAGCTAGAGCAGATTTTTCAACGCTATCTTGTTCAGACAATGCCTACAAGTCTAAATATGCATTTTCAGCCTTCTAGCTCTTTTCGTTAAGGAGTTATTGCAAGGCATTTGGAAAAAATGTCAACGCGGTTTTCTCTAAGGCGGAATAAGCTAGAGCCGATTTTTCAACGCTATCTTGTTCACACAATGCCTACAAGTCTAAATATGCATTTTCAGCCTTCTAGCTCTTTTCGTTAAGGAGTTATTGCAAGGCATTTGGAAAAAATGTCAACGCGGTTTTCTCTAAGGCTGAATAAGCTGGAGCAGATTTTTCAACGCTATCTTGTTCAGACAATGCCTACAAGTCTAAATATGCATTTTCAGCCTTCTAGCTCTTTTCGTTAAGGAGTTATTGCAAGGCATTTGGAAAAAATGTCAACGCGGTTTTCTCTAAGGCGGAATAAGCTGGAGCAGATTTTTCAACGCTATCTTGTTCATACAATGCCTACAAGTCTAAATATGCATTTTCAGCCTTCTATCTCTTTTCGTTTAGGAGTTATTGCAAGGCATTTGGAAAAAATGTCAACGCGGTTTTCTCTAAGGCGGAATAAGCTAGAGCCGATTTTTCAACGCTATCTTGTTCACACAATGCCTACAAGTCTAAATATGCATTTTCAGCCTTCTAGCTCTTTTCGTTAAGGAGTTATTGCAAGGCATTTGGAAAAAATGTCAACGCGGTTTTCTCTAAGGCGGAATAAGCTAGAGCAGATTTTTCAACGCTATCTTGTTCAGACAATGCCTACAAGTCTAAATATGCATTTTCAGCCTTCTAGCTCTTTTCGTTAAGGAGTTATTGCAAGGCATTTGGAAAAAATGTCAACGCGGTTTTCTCTAAGGCGGAATAAGCTAGAGCCGATTTTTCAACGCTATCTTGTTCACACAATGCCTACAAGTCTAAATATGCATTTTCAGCTTTCTAGCTCTTTTCGTTAAGGAGTTATTGCAAGGCATTTGGAAAAAATGTCAACGCGGTTTTCTCTAAGGCGGAATAAGCTAGAGCCGATTTTTCAACGCTATCTTGTTCACACAATGCCTACAAGTCTAAATATGCATTTTCAGCCTTCTATCTCTTTTCGTTAAGGAGTTATTGCAAGGCATTTGGAAAAAATGTCAACGCGGTTTTCTCTAAGGCGGAATAAGCTAGAGCCGATTTTTCAACGCTATCTTGTTCACACAATGCCTACAAGTCTAAATATGCATTTTCAGCCTTCTAGCTCTTTTCGTTAAGGAGTTATTGCAAGGCATTTGGAAAAAATGTCAACGCGGTTTTCTCTAAGGCGGAATAAGCTGGAGCAGATTTTTCAACGCTATCTTGTTCAGACAATGCCTACAAGTCTAAATATGCATTTTCAGCCTTCTAGCTCTTTTCGTTAAGGAGTTATTGCAAGGCATTTGGAAAAAATGTCAACGCGGTTTTCTCTAAGGCGGAATAAGCTAGAGCCGATTTTTCAACGCTATCTTGTTCACACAATGCCTACAAGTCTAAATATGCATTTTCAGCCTTCTAGCTCTTTTCGTTAAGGAGTTATTGCAAGGCATTTGGAAAAAATGTCAACGCGGTTTTCTCTAAGGCGGAATAAGCTAGAGCCGATTTTTCAACGCTATCTTGTTTACACAATGCCTACAAGTCTAAATATGCATTTTCAGCCTTCTAGCTCTTTTCGTTAAGGAGTTTTTTGAAGGCATTTGGAAAAAATGTCAACGCGGTTTTCTCTAAGGCGGAATAAGCTGGAGCAGATTTTTCAACGCTATCTTGTTCAGACAATGCCTACAAGTCTAAATATGCATTTTCAGCCTTCTATCTCTTTTCGTTAAGGAGTTATTGCAAGGCATTTGGAAAAAATGTCAACGCGGTTTTCTCTAAGGCGGAATAAGCTAGAGCCGATTTTTCAACGCTATCTTGTTCACACAATGCCTACAAGTCTAAATATGCATTTTCAGCCTTCTAGCTCTTTTCGTTAAGGAGTTATTGCAAGGCATTTGGAAAAAATGTCAACGCGGTTTTCTCTAAGGCGGAATAAGCTAGAGCAGATTTTTCAACGCTATCTTGTTCACACAATGCCTACAAGTCTAAATATGCATTTTCAGCCTTCTAGCTCTTTTCGTTAAGGAGTTATTGCAAGGCATTTGGAAAAAATGTCAACGCGGTTTTCTCTAAGGCGGAATAAGCTGGAGCAGATTTTTCAACGCTATCTTGTTCAGACAATGCCTACAAGTCTAAATATGCATTTTCAGCCTTCTAGCTCTTTTCGTTAAGGAGTTATTGCAAGGCATTTGGAAAAAATGTCAACGCGGTTTTCTCTAAGGCGGAATAAGCTAGAGCCGATTTTTCAACGCTATCTTGTTCACACAATGCCTACAAGTCTAAATATGCATTTTCAGCCTTCTAGCTCTTTTCGTTAAGGAGTTATTGCAAGGCATTTGGAAAAAATGTCAACGCGGTTTTCTCTAAGGCGGAATAAGCTGGAGCAGATTTTTCAACGCTATCTTGTTCAGACAATGCCTACAAGTCTAAATATGCATTTTCAGCCTTCTATCTCTTTTCGTTAAGGAGTTATTGCAAGGCATTTGGAAAAAATGTCAACGCGGTTTTCTCTAAGGCGGAATAAGCTAGAGCCGATTTTTCAACGCTATCTTGTTCACACAATGCCTACAAGTCTAAATATGCATTTTCAGCCTTCTAGCTCTTTTCGTTAAGGAGTTATTGCAAGGCATTTGGAAAAAATGTCAACGCGGTTTTCTCTAAGGCGGAATAAGCTAGAGCCGATTTTTCAACGCTATCTTGTTCACACAATGCCTACAAGTCTAAATATGCATTTTCAGCCTTCTAGCTCTTTTCGTTAAGGAGTTTTTTGAAGGCATTTGGAAAAAATGTCAACGCGGTTTTCTCTAAGGCGGAATAAGCTGGAGCAGATTTTTCAACGCTATCTTGTTCAGACAATGCCTACAAGTCTAAATATGCATTTTCAGCCTTCTATCTCTTTTCGTTAAGGAGTTATTGCAAGGCATTTGGAAAAAATGTCAACGCGGTTTTCTCTAAGGCGGAATAAGCTAGAGCCGATTTTTCAACGCTATCTTGTTCACACAATGCCTACAAGTCTAAATATGCATTTTCAGCCTTCTAGCTCTTTTCGTTAAGGAGTTATTGCAAGGCATTTGGAAAAAATGTCAACGCGGTTTTCTCTAAGGCGGAATAAGCTAGAGCAGATTTTTCAACGCTATCTTGTTCACACAATGCCTACAAGTCTAAATATGCATTTTCAGCCTTCTAGCTCTTTTCGTTAAGGAGTTATTGCAAGGCATTTGGAAAAAATGTCAACGCGGTTTTCTCTAAGGCGGAATAAGCTAGAGCAGATTTTTCAACGCTATCTTGTTCAGACAATGACTACAAGTCTAAATATGCATTTTCAGCCTTCTAGCTCTTTTCGTTAAGGAGTTATTGCAAGGCATTTGGAAAAAATGTCAACGCGGTTTTCTCTAAGGCGGAATAAGCTGGAGCAGATTTTTCAACGCTATCTTGTTCAGACAATGCCTACAAGTCTAAATATGCATTTTCAGCCTTCTATCTCTTTTCGTTAAGGAGTTATTGCAAGGCATTTGGAAAAAATGTCAACGCGGTTTTCTCTAAGGCGGAATAAGCTAGAGCCGATTTTTCAACGCTATCTTGTTCACACAATGCCTACAAGTCTAAATATGCATTTTCAGCCTTCTAGCTCTTTTCGTTAAGGAGTTATTGCAAGGCATTTGGAAAAAATGTCAACGCGGTTTTCTCTAAGGCGGAATAAGCTAGAGCAGATTTTTCAACGCTATCTTGTTCAGACAATGCCTACAAGTCTAAATATGCATTTTCAGCCTTCTAGCTCTTTTCGTTAAGGAGTTATTGCAAGGCATTTGGAAAAAATGTCAACGCGGTTTTCTCTAAGGCGGAATAAGCTAGAGCCGATTTTTCAACGCTATCTTGTTCACACAATGCCTACAAGTCTAAATATGCATTTTCAGCCTTCTAGCTCTTTTCGTTAAGGAGTTATTGCAAGGCATTTGGAAAAAATGTCAACGCGGTTTTCTCTAAGGCGGAATAAGCTGGAGCAGATTTTTCAACGCTATCTTGTTCACACAATGCCTACAAGTCTAAATATGCATTTTCAGCCTTCTAGCTCTTTTCGTTAAGGAGTTATTGCAAGGCATTTGGAAAAAATGTCAACGCGGTTTTCTCTAAGGCGGAATAAGCTAGAGCCGATTTTTCAACGCTATCTTGTTCACACAATGCCTACAAGTCTAAATATGCATTTTCAGCCTTCTATCTCTTTTCGTTAAGGAGTTATTGCAAGGCATTTGGAAAAAATGTCAACGCGGTTTTCTCTAAGGCGGAATAAGCTAGAGCAGATTTTTCAACGCTATCTTGTTCACACAATGCCTACAAGTCTAAATATGCATTTTCAGCTTTCTAGCTCTTTTCGTTAAGGAGTTATTGCAAGGCATTTGGAAAAAATGTCAACGCGGTTTTCTCTAAGGCGGAATAAGCTGGAGCAGATTTTTCAACGCTATCTTGTTCATACAATGCCTACAAGTCTAAATATGCATTTTCAGCCTTCTATCTCTTTTCGTTAAGGAGTTATTGCAAGGCATTTGGAAAAAATGTCAACGCGGTTTTCTCTAAGGCGGAATAAGCTGGAGCAGATTTTTCAACGCTATCTTGTTCAGACAATGCCTACAAGTCTAAATATGCATTTTCAGCCTTCTAGCTCTTTTCGTTAAGGAGTTATTGCAAGGCATTTGGAAAAAATGTCAACGCGGTTTTCTCTAAGGCGGAATAAGCTAGAGCCGATTTTTCAACGCTATCTTGTTCACACAATGCCTACAAGTCTAAATATGCATTTTCAGCCTTCTAGCTCTTTTCGTTAAGGAGTTATTGCAAGGCATTTGGAAAAAATGTCAACGCGGTTTTCTCTAAGGCGGAATAAGCTGGAGCAGATTTTTCAACGCTATCTTGTTCAGACAATGCCTACAAGTCTAAATATGCATTTTCAGCCTTCTATCTCTTTTCGTTAAGGAGTTATTGCAAGGCATTTGGAAAAAATGTCAACGCGGTTTTCTCTAAGGCGGAATAAGCTAGAGCCGATTTTTCAACGCTATCTTGTTCACACAATGCCTACAAGTCTAAATATGCATTTTCAGCCTTCTAGCTCTTTTCGTTAAGGAGTTATTGCAAGGCATTTGGAAAAAATGTCAACGCGGTTTTCTCTAAGGCGGAATAAGCTAGAGCCGATTTTTCAACGCTATCTTGTTCACACAATGCCTACAAGTCTAAATATGCATTTTCAGCCTTCTAGCTCTTTTCGTTAAGGAGTTTTTTGAAGGCATTTGGAAAAAATGTCAACGCGGTTTTCTCTAAGGCGGAATAAGCTGGAGCAGATTTTTCAACGCTATCTTGTTCAGACAATGCCTACAAGTCTAAATATGCATTTTCAGCCTTCTATCTCTTTTCGTTAAGGAGTTATTGCAAGGCATTTGGAAAAAATGTCAACGCGGTTTTCTCTAAGGCGGAATAAGCTAGAGCCGATTTTTCAACGCTATCTTGTTCACACAATGCCTACAAGTCTAAATATGCATTTTCAGCCTTCTAGCTCTTTTCGTTAAGGAGTTATTGCAAGGCATTTGGAAAAAATGTCAACGCGGTTTTCTCTAAGGCGGAATAAGCTAGAGCAGATTTTTCAACGCTATCTTGTTCACACAATGCCTACAAGTCTAAATATGCATTTTCAGCCTTCTAGCTCTTTTCGTTAAGGAGTTATTGCAAGGCATTTGGAAAAAATGTCAACGCGGTTTTCTCTAAGGCGGAATAAGCTAGAGCAGATTTTTCAACGCTATCTTGTTCAGACAATGACTACAAGTCTAAATATGCATTTTCAGCCTTCTAGCTCTTTTCGTTAAGGAGTTATTGCAAGGCATTTGGAAAAAATGTCAACGCGGTTTTCTCTAAGGCGGAATAAGCTGGAGCAGATTTTTCAACGCTATCTTGTTCAGACAATGCCTACAAGTCTAAATATGCATTTTCAGCCTTCTATCTCTTTTCGTTAAGGAGTTATTGCAAGGCATTTGGAAAAAATGTCAACGCGGTTTTCTCTAAGGCGGAATAAGCTAGAGCCGATTTTTCAACGCTATCTTGTTCACACAATGCCTACAAGTCTAAATATGCATTTTCAGCCTTCTAGCTCTTTTCGTTAAGGAGTTATTGCAAGGCATTTGGAAAAAATGTCAACGCGGTTTTCTCTAAGGCGGAATAAGCTAGAGCAGATTTTTCAACGCTATCTTGTTCAGACAATGCCTACAAGTCTAAATATGCATTTTCAGCCTTCTAGCTCTTTTCGTTAAGGAGTTATTGCAAGGCATTTGGAAAAAATGTCAACGCGGTTTTCTCTAAGGCGGAATAAGCTAGAGCCGATTTTTCAACGCTATCTTGTTCACACAATGCCTACAAGTCTAAATATGCATTTTCAGCCTTCTAGCTCTTTTCGTTAAGGAGTTATTGCAAGGCATTTGGAAAAAATGTCAACGCGGTTTTCTCTAAGGCGGAATAAGCTGGAGCAGATTTTTCAACGCTATCTTGTTCACACAATGCCTACAAGTCTAAATATGCATTTTCAGCCTTCTAGCTCTTTTCGTTAAGGAGTTATTGCAAGGCATTTGGAAAAAATGTCAACGCGGTTTTCTCTAAGGCGGAATAAGCTAGAGCCGATTTTTCAACGCTATCTTGTTCACACAATGCCTACAAGTCTAAATATGCATTTTCAGCCTTCTATCTCTTTTCGTTAAGGAGTTATTGCAAGGCATTTGGAAAAAATGTCAACGCGGTTTTCTCTAAGGCGGAATAAGCTAGAGCAGATTTTTCAACGCTATCTTGTTCACACAATGCCTACAAGTCTAAATATGCATTTTCAGCTTTCTAGCTCTTTTCGTTAAGGAGTTATTGCAAGGCATTTGGAAAAAATGTCAACGCGGTTTTCTCTAAGGCGGAATAAGCTGGAGCAGATTTTTCAACGCTATCTTGTTCATACAATGCCTACAAGTCTAAATATGCATTTTCAGCCTTCTATCTCTTTTCGTTAAGGAGTTATTGCAAGGCATTTGGAAAAAATGTCAACGCGGTTTTCTCTAAGGCGGAATAAGCTAGAGCCGATTTTTCAACGCTATCTTGTTCACACAATGCCTACAAGTCTAAATATGCATTTTCAGCCTTCTAGCTCTTTTCGTTAAGGAGTTATTGCAAGGCATTTGGAAAAAATGTCAACGCGGTTTTCTCTAAGGCGGAATAAGCTAGAGCAGATTTTTCAACGCTATCTTGTTCAGACAATGCCTACAAGTCTAAATATGCATTTTCAGCCTTCTAGCTCTTTTCGTTAAGGAGTTATTGCAAGGCATTTGGAAAAAATGTCAACGCGGTTTTCTCTAAGGCGGAATAAGCTAGAGCCGATTTTTCAACGCTATCTTGTTCACACAATGCCTACAAGTCTAAATATGCATTTTCAGCTTTCTAGCTCTTTTCGTTAAGGAGTTATTGCAAGGCATTTGGAAAAAATGTCAACGCGGTTTTCTCTAAGGCGGAATAAGCTAGAGCCGATTTTTCAACGCTATCTTGTTCACACAATGCCTACAAGTCTAAATATGCATTTTCAGCCTTCTATCTCTTTTCGTTAAGGAGTTATTGCAAGGCATTTGGAAAAAATGTCAACGCGGTTTTCTCTAAGGCGGAAAAAGCTAGAGCCGATTTTTCAACGCTATCTTGTTCACACAATGCCTACAAGTCTAAATATGCATTTTCAGCCTTCTAGCTCTTTTCGTTAAGGAGTTATTGCAAGGCATTTGGAAAAAATGTCAACGCGGTTTTCTCTAAGGCGGAATAAGCTGGAGCAGATTTTTCAACGCTATCTTGTTCAGACAATGACTACAAGTCTAAATATGCATTTTCAGCCTTCTAGCTCTTTTCGTTAAGGAGTTATTGCAAGGCATTTGGAAAAAATGTCAACGCGGTTTTCTCTAAGGCGGAATAAGCTGGAGCAGATTTTTCAACGCTATCTTGTTCAGACAATGCCTACAAGTCTAAATATGCATTTTCAGCCTTCTATCTCTTTTCGTTAAGGAGTTATTGCAAGGCATTTGGAAAAAATGTCAACGCGGTTTTCTCTAAGGCGGAATAAGCTAGAGCCGATTTTTCAACGCTATCTTGTTCACACAATGCCTACAAGTCTAAATATGCATTTTCAGCCTTCTAGCTCTTTTCGTTAAGGAGTTATTGCAAGGCATTTGGAAAAAATGTCAACGCGGTTTTCTCTAAGGCGGAATAAGCTAGAGCAGATTTTTCAACGCTATCTTGTTCAGACAATGCCTACAAGTCTAAATATGCATTTTCAGCCTTCTAGCTCTTTTCGTTAAGGAGTTATTGCAAGGCATTTGGAAAAAATGTCAACGCGGTTTTCTCTAAGGCGGAATAAGCTAGAGCCGATTTTTCAACGCTATCTTGTTCACACAATGCCTACAAGTCTAAATATGCATTTTCAGCCTTCTAGCTCTTTTCGTTAAGGAGTTATTGCAAGGCATTTGGAAAAAATGTCAACGCGGTTTTCTCTAAGGCGGAATAAGCTGGAGCAGATTTTTCAACGCTATCTTGTTCACACAATGCCTACAAGTCTAAATATGCATTTTCAGCCTTCTAGCTCTTTTCGTTAAGGAGTTATTGCAAGGCATTTGGAAAAAATGTCAACGCGGTTTTCTCTAAGGCGGAATAAGCTAGAGCCGATTTTTCAACGCTATCTTGTTCACACAATGCCTACAAGTCTAAATATGCATTTTCAGCCTTCTATCTCTTTTCGTTAAGGAGTTATTGCAAGGCATTTGGAAAAAATGTCAACGCGGTTTTCTCTAAGGCGGAATAAGCTAGAGCAGATTTTTCAACGCTATCTTGTTCACACAATGCCTACAAGTCTAAATATGCATTTTCAGCTTTCTAGCTCTTTTCGTTAAGGAGTTATTGCAAGGCATTTGGAAAAAATGTCAACGCGGTTTTCTCTAAGGCGGAATAAGCTGGAGCAGATTTTTCAACGCTATCTTGTTCATACAATGCCTACAAGTCTAAATATGCATTTTCAGCCTTCTATCTCTTTTCGTTAAGGAGTTATTGCAAGGCATTTGGAAAAAATGTCAACGCGGTTTTCTCTAAGGCGGAATAAGCTAGAGCCGATTTTTCAACGCTATCTTGTTCACACAATGCCTACAAGTCTAAATATGCATTTTCAGCCTTCTAGCTCTTTTCGTTAAGGAGTTATTGCAAGGCATTTGGAAAAAATGTCAACGCGGTTTTCTCTAAGGCGGAATAAGCTAGAGCAGATTTTTCAACGCTATCTTGTTCAGACAATGCCTACAAGTCTAAATATGCATTTTCAGCCTTCTAGCTCTTTTCGTTAAGGAGTTATTGCAAGGCATTTGGAAAAAATGTCAACGCGGTTTTCTCTAAGGCGGAATAAGCTAGAGCCGATTTTTCAACGCTATCTTGTTCACACAATGCCTACAAGTCTAAATATGCATTTTCAGCTTTCTAGCTCTTTTCGTTAAGGAGTTATTGCAAGGCATTTGGAAAAAATGTCAACGCGGTTTTCTCTAAGGCGGAATAAGCTAGAGCCGATTTTTCAACGCTATCTTGTTCACACAATGCCTACAAGTCTAAATATGCATTTTCAGCCTTCTATCTCTTTTCGTTAAGGAGTTATTGCAAGGCATTTGGAAAAAATGTCAACGCGGTTTTCTCTAAGGCGGAAAAAGCTAGAGCCGATTTTTCAACGCTATCTTGTTCACACAATGCCTACAAGTCTAAATATGCATTTTCAGCCTTCTAGCTCTTTTCGTTAAGGAGTTATTGCAAGGCATTTGGAAAAAATGTCAACGCGGTTTTCTCTAAGGCGGAATAAGCTGGAGCAGATTTTTCAACGCTATCTTGTTCAGACAATGCCTACAAGTCTAAATATGCATTTTCAGCCTTCTAGCTCTTTTCGTTAAGGAGTTATTGCAAGGCATTTGGAAAAAATGTCAACGCGGTTTTCTCTAAGGCGGAATAAGCTAGAGCCGATTTTTCAACGCTATCTTGTTCACACAATGCCTACAAGTCTAAATATGCATTTTCAGCCTTCTAGCTCTTTTCGTTAAGGAGTTATTGCAAGGCATTTGGAAAAAATGTCAACGCGGTTTTCTCTAAGGCGGAATAAGCTAGAGCCGATTTTTCAACGCTATCTTGTTCACACAATGCCTACAAGTCTAAATATGCATTTTCAGCCTTCTAGCTCTTTTCGTTAAGGAGTTTTTTGAAGGCATTTGGAAAAAATGTCAACGCGGTTTTCTCTAAGGCGGAATAAGCTGGAGCAGATTTTTCAACGCTATCTTGTTCAGACAATGCCTACAAGTCTAAATATGCATTTTCAGCCTTCTATCTCTTTTCGTTAAGGAGTTATTGCAAGGCATTTGGAAAAAATGTCAACGCGGTTTTCTCTAAGGCGGAATAAGCTAGAGCCGATTTTTCAACGCTATCTTGTTCACACAATGCCTACAAGTCTAAATATGCATTTTCAGCCTTCTAGCTCTTTTCGTTAAGGAGTTATTGCAAGGCATTTGGAAAAAATGTCAACGCGGTTTTCTCTAAGGCGGAATAAGCTAGAGCAGATTTTTCAACGCTATCTTGTTCACACAATGCCTACAAGTCTAAATATGCATTTTCAGCCTTCTAGCTCTTTTCGTTAAGGAGTTATTGCAAGGCATTTGGAAAAAATGTCAACGCGGTTTTCTCTAAGGCGGAATAAGCTGGAGCAGATTTTTCAACGCTATCTTGTTCAGACAATGCCTACAAGTCTAAATATGCATTTTCAGCCTTCTAGCTCTTTTCGTTAAGGAGTTATTGCAAGGCATTTGGAAAAAATGTCAACGCGGTTTTCTCTAAGGCGGAATAAGCTAGAGCCGATTTTTCAACGCTATCTTGTTCACACAATGCCTACAAGTCTAAATATGCATTTTCAGCCTTCTAGCTCTTTTCGTTAAGGAGTTATTGCAAGGCATTTGGAAAAAATGTCAACGCGGTTTTCTCTAAGGCGGAATAAGCTGGAGCAGATTTTTCAACGCTATCTTGTTCAGACAATGCCTACAAGTCTAAATATGCATTTTCAGCCTTCTATCTCTTTTCGTTAAGGAGTTATTGCAAGGCATTTGGAAAAAATGTCAACGCGGTTTTCTCTAAGGCGGAATAAGCTAGAGCCGATTTTTCAACGCTATCTTGTTCACACAATGCCTACAAGTCTAAATATGCATTTTCAGCCTTCTAGCTCTTTTCGTTAAGGAGTTATTGCAAGGCATTTGGAAAAAATGTCAACGCGGTTTTCTCTAAGGCGGAATAAGCTAGAGCCGATTTTTCAACGCTATCTTGTTCACACAATGCCTACAAGTCTAAATATGCATTTTCAGCCTTCTAGCTCTTTTCGTTAAGGAGTTTTTTGAAGGCATTTGGAAAAAATGTCAACGCGGTTTTCTCTAAGGCGGAATAAGCTGGAGCAGATTTTTCAACGCTATCTTGTTCAGACAATGCCTACAAGTCTAAATATGCATTTTCAGCCTTCTATCTCTTTTCGTTAAGGAGTTATTGCAAGGCATTTGGAAAAAATGTCAACGCGGTTTTCTCTAAGGCGGAATAAGCTAGAGCCGAATTTTCAACGCTATCTTGTTCACACAATGCCTACAAGTCTAAATATGCATTTTCAGCCTTCTAGCTCTTTTCGTTAAGGAGTTATTGCAAGGCATTTGGAAAAAATGTCAACGCGGTTTTCTCTAAGGCGGAATAAGCTAGAGCAGATTTTTCAACGCTATCTTGTTCACACAATGCCTACAAGTCTAAATATGCATTTTCAGCCTTCTAGCTCTTTTCGTTAAGGAGTTATTGCAAGGCATTTGGAAAAAATGTCAACGCGGTTTTCTCTAAGGCGGAATAAGCTAGAGCAGATTTTTCAACGCTATCTTGTTCAGACAATGACTACAAGTCTAAATATGCATTTTCAGCCTTCTAGCTCTTTTCGTTAAGGAGTTATTGCAAGGCATTTGGAAAAAATGTCAACGCGGTTTTCTCTAAGGCGGAATAAGCTGGAGCAGATTTTTCAACGCTATCTTGTTCAGACAATGCCTACAAGTCTAAATATGCATTTTCAGCCTTCTATCTCTTTTCGTTAAGGAGTTATTGCAAGGCATTTGGAAAAAATGTCAACGCGGTTTTCTCTAAGGCGGAATAAGCTAGAGCCGATTTTTCAACGCTATCTTGTTCACACAATGCCTACAAGTCTAAATATGCATTTTCAGCCTTCTAGCTCTTTTCGTTAAGGAGTTATTGCAAGGCATTTGGAAAAAATGTCAACGCGGTTTTCTCTAAGGCGGAATAAGCTAGAGCAGATTTTTCAACGCTATCTTGTTCAGACAATGCCTACAAGTCTAAATATGCATTTTCAGCCTTCTAGCTCTTTTCGTTAAGGAGTTATTGCAAGGCATTTGGAAAAAATGTCAACGCGGTTTTCTCTAAGGCGGAATAAGCTAGAGCCGATTTTTCAACGCTATCTTGTTCACACAATGCCTACAAGTCTAAATATGCATTTTCAGCCTTCTAGCTCTTTTCGTTAAGGAGTTATTGCAAGGCATTTGGAAAAAATGTCAACGCGGTTTTCTCTAAGGCGGAATAAGCTGGAGCAGATTTTTCAACGCTATCTTGTTCACACAATGCCTACAAGTCTAAATATGCATTTTCAGCCTTCTAGCTCTTTTCGTTAAGGAGTTATTGCAAGGCATTTGGAAAAAATGTCAACGCGGTTTTCTCTAAGGCGGAATAAGCTAGAGCCGATTTTTCAACGCTATCTTGTTCACACAATGCCTACAAGTCTAAATATGCATTTTCAGCCTTCTAGCTCTTTTCGTTAAGGAGTTATTGCAAGGCATTTGGAAAAAATGTCAACGCGGTTTTCTCTAAGGCGGAATAAGCTAGAGCAGATTTTTCAACGCTATCTTGTTCACACAATGCCTACAAGTCTAAATATGCATTTTCAGCCTTCTAGCTCTTTTCGTTAAGGAGTTATTGCAAGGCATTTGGAAAAAATGTCAACGCGGTTTTCTCTAAGGCGGAATAAGCTGGAGCAGATTTTTCAACGCTATCTTGTTCAGACAATGCCTACAAGTCTAAATATGCATTTTCAGCCTTCTAGCTCTTTTCGTTAAGGAGTTATTGCAAGGCATTTGGAAAAAATGTCAACGCGGTTTTCTCTAAGGCGGAATAAGCTAGAGCCGATTTTTCAACGCTATCTTGTTCAGACAATGCCTACAAGTCTAAATATGCATTTTCAGCCTTCTAGCTCTTTTCGTTAAGGAGTTATTGCAAGGCATTTGGAAAAAATGTCAACGCGGTTTTCTCTAAGGCGGAATAAGCTAGAGCCGATTTTTCAACGCTATCTTGTTCACACAATGCCTACAAGTCTAAATATGCATTTTCAGCCTTCTATCTCTTTTCGTTAAGGAGTTATTGCAAGGCATTTGGAAAAAATGTCAACGCGGTTTTCTCTAAGGCGGAATAATCTAGAGCAGATTTTTCAACGCTATCTTGTTCACACAATGCCTACAAGTCTAAATATGCATTTTCAGCCTTCTAGCTCTTTTCGTTAAGGAGTTATTGCAAGGCATTTGGAAAAAATGTCAACGCGGTTTTCTCTAAGGCGGAATAAGCTGGAGCAGATTTTTCAACGCTATCTTGTTCAGACAATGCCTACAAGTCTAAATATGCATTTTCAGCCTTCTATCTCTTTTCGTTAAGGAGTTATTGCAAGGCATTTGGAAAAAATGTCAACGCGGTTTTCTCTAAGGCGGAATAAGCTAGAGCCGATTTTTCAACGCTATCTTGTTCACACAATGCCTTCAAGTCTAAATATGCATTTTCAGCCTTCTAGCTCTTTTCGTTAAGGAGTTATTGCAAGGCATTTGGAAAAAATGTCAACGCGGTTTTCTCTAAGGCGGAATAAGCTAGAGCCGATTTTTCAACGCTATCTTGTTCACACAATGCCTACAAGTCTAAATATGCATTTTCAGCCTTCTAGCTCTTTTCGTTAAGGAGTTATTGCAAGGCATTTGGAAAAAATTTCAACGCGGTTTTCTCTAAGGCGGAATAAGCTGGAGCAGATTTTTCAACGCTATCTTGTTCAGACAATGCCTACAAGTCTAAATATGCATTTTCAGCCTTCTATCTCTTTTCGTTAAGGAGTTATTGCAAGGCATTTGGAAAAAATGTCAACGCGGTTTTCTCTAAGGCGGAATAAGCTAGAGCCGATTTTTCAACGCTATCTTGTTCACACAATGCCTACAAGTCTAAATATGCATATTCAGCCTTCTAGCTCTTTTCGTTAAGGAGTTATTGCAAGGCATTTGGAAAAAATGTCAACGCGGTTTTCTCTAAGGCGGAATAAGCTAGAGCAGATTTTTCAACGCTATCTTGTTCACACAATGCCTACAAGTCTAAATATGCATTTTCAGCCTTCTAGCTCTTTTCGTTAAGGAGTTATTGCAAGGCATTTGGAAAAAATGTCAACGCGGTTTTCTCTAAGGCGGAATAAGCTAGAGCAGATTTTTCAACGCTATCTTGTTCACACAATGCCTACAAGTCTAAATATGCATTTTCAGCCTTCTAGCTCTTTTCGTTAAGGAGTTATTGCAAGGCATTTGGAAAAAATGTCAACGCATTTTTCTCTAAGGCTGAATAAGCTGGAGCAGATTTTTCAACGCTATCTTGTTCAGACAATGCCTACAAGTCTAAATATGCATTTTCAGCCTTCTAGCTCTTTTCGTTAAGGAGTTATTGCAAGGCATTTGGAAAAAATGTCAACGCGGTTTTCTCTAAGGCGGAATAAGCTGGAGCAGATTTTTCAACGCTATCTTGTTCACACAATGCCTACAAGTCTAAATATGCATTTTCAGCCTTCTATCTCTTTTCGTTAAGGAGTTATTGCAAGGCATTTGGAAAAAATGTCAACGCGGTTTTCTCTAAGGCGGAATAAGCTAGAGCAGATTTTTCAACGCTATCTTGTTCACACAATGCCTACAAGTCTAAATATGCATTTTCAGCCTTCTAGCTCTTTTCGTTAAGGAGTTATTGCAAGGCATTTGGAAAAAATGTCAACGCGGTTTTCTCTAAGGCGGAATAAGCTGGAGCAGATTTTTCAACGCTATCTTGTTCACACAATGCCTACAAGTCTAAATATGCATTTTCAGCCTTCTATCTCTTTTCGTTAAGGAGTTATTGCAAGGCATTTGGAAAAAATGTCAACGCGGTTTTCTCTAAGGCGGAATAAGCTAGAGCCGATTTTTCAACGCTATCTTGTTCACACAATGCCTACAAGTCTAAATATGCATTTTCAGCCTTCTAGCTCTTTTCGTTAAGGAGTTATTGCAAGGCATTTGGAAAAAATGTCAACGCGGTTTTCTCTAAGGCGGAATAAGCTAGAGCAGATTTTTCAACGCTATCTTGTTCACACAATGCCTACAAGTCTAAATATGCATTTTCAGCCTTCTAGCTCTTTTCGTTAAGGAGTTATTGCAAGGCATTTGGAAAAAATGTCAACGCGGTTTTCTCTAAGGCGGAATAAGCTGGAGCAGATTTTTCAACGCTATCTTGTTCAGACAATGCCTACAAGTCTAAATATGCATTTTCAGCCTTCTAGCTCTTTTCGTTAAGGAGTTATTGCAAGGCATTTGGAAAAAATGTCAACGCGGTTTTCTCTAAGGCGGAATAAGCTAGAGCCGATTTTTCAACGCTATCTTGTTCACACAATGCCTACAAGTCTAAATATGCATTTTCAGCCTTCTAGCTCTTTTCGTTAAGGAGTTTTTTGAAGGCATTTGGAAAAAATGTCAACGCGGTTTTCTCTAAGGCGGAATAAGCTAGAGCCGATTTTTCAACGCTATCTTGTTCACACAATGCCTACAAGTCTAAATATGCATTTTCAGCCTTCTAGCTCTTTTCGTTAAGGAGTTTTTTGAAGGCATTTGGAAAAAATGTCAACGCGGTTTTCTCTAAGGCGGAATAAGCTGGAGCAGATTTTTCAACGCTATCTTGTTCAGACAATGCCTACAAGTCTAAATATGCATTTTCAGCCTTCTATCTCTTTTCGTTAAGGAGTTATTGCAAGGCATTTGGAAAAAATGTCAACGCGGTTTTCTCTAAGGCGGAATAAGCTAGAGCCGATTTTTCAACGCTATCTTGTTCACACAATGCCTACAAGTCTAAATATGCATTTTCAGCCTTCTAGCTCTTTTCGTTAAGGAGTTATTGCAAGGCATTTGGAAAAAATGTCAACGCGGTTTTCTCTAAGGCGGAATAAGCTAGAGCAGATTTTTCAACGCTATCTTGTTCACACAATGCCTACAAGTCTAAATATGCATTTTCAGCCTTCTAGCTCTTTTCGTTAAGGAGTTATTGCAAGGCATTTGGAAAAAATGTCAACGCGGTTTTCTCTAAGGCGGAATAAGCTAGAGCAGATTTTTCAACGCTATCTTGTTCAGACAATGACTACAAGTCTAAATATGCATTTTCAGCCTTCTAGCTCTTTTCGTTAAGGAGTTATTGCAAGGCATTTGGAAAAAATGTCAACGCGGTTTTCTCTAAGGCGGAATAAGCTGGAGCAGATTTTTCAACGCTATCTTGTTCAGACAATGCCTACAAGTCTAAATATGCATTTTCAGCCTTCTATCTCTTTTCGTTAAGGAGTTATTGCAAGGCATTTGGAAAAAATGTCAACGCGGTTTTCTCTAAGGCGGAATAAGCTAGAGCCGATTTTTCAACGCTATCTTGTTCACACAATGCCTACAAGTCTAAATATGCATTTTCAGCCTTCTAGCTCTTTTCGTTAAGGAGTTATTGCAAGGCATTTGGAAAAAATGTCAACGCGGTTTTCTCTAAGGCGGAATAAGCTAGAGCAGATTTTTCAACGCTATCTTGTTCAGACAATGCCTACAAGTCTAAATATGCATTTTCAGCCTTCTAGCTCTTTTCGTTAAGGAGTTATTGCAAGGCATTTGGAAAAAATGTCAACGCGGTTTTCTCTAAGGCGGAATAAGCTAGAGCCGATTTTTCAACGCTATCTTGTTCACACAATGCCTACAAGTCTAAATATGCATTTTCAGCCTTCTAGCTCTTTTCGTTAAGGAGTTATTGCAAGGCATTTGGAAAAAATGTCAACGCGGTTTTCTCTAAGGCGGAATAAGCTGGAGCAGATTTTTCAACGCTATCTTGTTCACACAATGCCTACAAGTCTAAATATGCATTTTCAGCCTTCTAGCTCTTTTCGTTAAGGAGTTATTGCAAGGCATTTGGAAAAAATGTCAACGCGGTTTTCTCTAAGGCGGAATAAGCTAGAGCCGATTTTTCAACGCTATCTTGTTCACACAATGCCTACAAGTCTAAATATGCATTTTCAGCCTTCTATCTCTTTTCGTTAAGGAGTTATTGCAAGGCATTTGGAAAAAATGTCAACGCGGTTTTCTCTAAGGCGGAATAAGCTAGAGCAGATTTTTCAACGCTATCTTGTTCACACAATGCCTACAAGTCTAAATATGCATTTTCAGCTTTCTAGCTCTTTTCGTTAAGGAGTTATTGCAAGGCATTTGGAAAAAATGTCAACGCGGTTTTCTCTAAGGCGGAATAAGCTGGAGCAGATTTTTCAACGCTATCTTGTTCAGACAATGCCTACAAGTCTAAATATGCATTTTCAGCCTTCTATCTCTTTTCGTTAAGGAGTTATTGCAAGGCATTTGGAAAAAATGTCAACGCGGTTTTCTCTAAGGCGGAATAAGCTAGAGCAGATTTTTCAACGCTATCTTGTTCACACAATGCCTACAAGTCTAAATATGCATTTTCAGCCTTCTATCTCTTTTCGTTAAGGAGTTATTGCAAGGCATTTGGAAAAAATGTCAACGCGGTTTTCTCTAAGGCGGAATAAGCTAGAGCCGATTTTTCAACGCTATCTTGTTCACACAATGCCTACAAGTCTAAATATGCATTTTCAGCCTTCTAGCTCTTTTCGTTAAGGAGTTATTGCAAGGCATTTGGAAAAAATGTCAACGCGGTTTTCTCTAAGGCGGAATAAGCTAGAGCCGATTTTTCAACGCTATCTTGTTCACACAATGCCTACAAGTCTAAATATGCATTTTCAGCCTTCTAGCTCTTTTCGTTAAGGAGTTATTGCAAGGCATTTGGAAAAAATGTCAACGCGGTTTTCTCTAAGGCGGAATAAGCTGGAGCAGATTTTTCAACGCTATCTTGTTCAGACAATGCCTACAAGTCTAAATATGCATTTTCAGCCTTCTAGCTCTTTTCGTTAAGGAGTTATTGCAAGGCATTTGGAAAAAATGTCAACGCGGTTTTCTCTAAGGCGGAATAAGCTAGAGCCGATTTTTCAACGCTATCTTGTTCACACAATGCCTACAAGTCTAAATATGCATTTTCAGCCTTCTAGCTCTTTTCGTTAAGGAGTTTTTTGAAGGCATTTGGAAAAAATGTCAACGCGGTTTTCTCTAAGGCGGAATAAGCTGGAGCAGATTTTTCAACGCTATCTTGTTCAGACAATGCCTACAAGTCTAAATATGCATTTTCAGCCTTCTATCTCTTTTCGTTAAGGAGTTATTGCAAGGCATTTGGAAAAAATGTCAACGCGGTTTTCTCTAAGGCGGAATAAGCTAGAGCCGATTTTTCAACGCTATCTTGTTCACACAATGCCTACAAGTCTAAATATGCATTTTCAGCCTTCTAGCTCTTTTCGTTAAGGAGTTATTGCAAGGCATTTGGAAAAAATGTCAACGCGGTTTTCTCTAAGGCGGAATAAGCTGGAGCAGATTTTTCAACGCTATCTTGTTCAGACAATGCCTACAAGTCTAAATATGCATTTTCAGCCTTCTAGCTCTTTTCGTTAAGGAGTTATTGCAAGGCATTTGGAAAAAATGTCAACGCGGTTTTCTCTAAGGCGGAATAAGCTAGAGCCGATTTTTCAACGCTATCTTGTTCACACAATGCCTACAAGTCTAAATATGCATTTTCAGCCTTCTAGCTCTTTTCGTTAAGGAGTTTTTTGAAGGCATTTGGAAAAAATGTCAACGCGGTTTTCTCTAAGGCGGAATAAGCTAGAGCCGATTTTTCAACGCTATCTTGTTCACACAATGCCTACAAGTCTAAATATGCATTTTCAGCCTTCTAGCTCTTTTCGTTAAGGAGTTTTTTGAAGGCATTTGGAAAAAATGTCAACGCGGTTTTCTCTAAGGCGGAATAAGCTGGAGCAGATTTTTCAACGCTATCTTGTTCAGACAATGCCTACAAGTCTAAATATGCATTTTCAGCCTTCTATCTCTTTTCGTTAAGGAGTTATTGCAAGGCATTTGGAAAAAATGTCAACGCGGTTTTCTCTAAGGCGGAATAAGCTAGAGCCGATTTTTCAACGCTATCTTGTTCACACAATGCCTACAAGTCTAAATATGCATTTTCAGCCTTCTAGCTCTTTTCGTTAAGGAGTTATTGCAAGGCATTTGGAAAAAATGTCAACGCGGTTTTCTCTAAGGCGGAATAAGCTAGAGCAGATTTTTCAACGCTATCTTGTTCACACAATGCCTACAAGTCTAAATATGCATTTTCAGCCTTCTAGCTCTTTTCGTTAAGGAGTTATTGCAAGGCATTTGGAAAAAATGTCAACGCGGTTTTCTCTAAGGCGGAATAAGCTAGAGCAGATTTTTCAACGCTATCTTGTTCAGACAATGACTACAAGTCTAAATATGCATTTTCAGCCTTCTAGCTCTTTTCGTTAAGGAGTTATTGCAAGGCATTTGGAAAAAATGTCAACGCGGTTTTCTCTAAGGCGGAATAAGCTGGAGCAGATTTTTCAACGCTATCTTGTTCAGACAATGCCTACAAGTCTAAATATGCATTTTCAGCCTTCTATCTCTTTTCGTTAAGGAGTTATTGCAAGGCATTTGGAAAAAATGTCAACGCGGTTTTCTCTAAGGCGGAATAAGCTAGAGCCGATTTTTCAACGCTATCTTGTTCACACAATGCCTACAAGTCTAAATATGCATTTTCAGCCTTCTAGCTCTTTTCGTTAAGGAGTTATTGCAAGGCATTTGGAAAAAATGTCAACGCGGTTTTCTCTAAGGCGGAATAAGCTAGAGCAGATTTTTCAACGCTATCTTGTTCAGACAATGCCTACAAGTCTAAATATGCATTTTCAGCCTTCTAGCTCTTTTCGTTAAGGAGTTATTGCAAGGCATTTGGAAAAAATGTCAACGCGGTTTTCTCTAAGGCGGAATAAGCTAGAGCCGATTTTTCAACGCTATCTTGTTCACACAATGCCTACAAGTCTAAATATGCATTTTCAGCCTTCTAGCTCTTTTCGTTAAGGAGTTATTGCAAGGCATTTGGAAAAAATGTCAACGCGGTTTTCTCTAAGGCGGAATAAGCTGGAGCAGATTTTTCAACGCTATCTTGTTCACACAATGCCTACAAGTCTAAATATGCATTTTCAGCCTTCTAGCTCTTTTCGTTAAGGAGTTATTGCAAGGCATTTGGAAAAAATGTCAACGCGGTTTTCTCTAAGGCGGAATAAGCTAGAGCCGATTTTTCAACGCTATCTTGTTCACACAATGCCTACAAGTCTAAATATGCATTTTCAGCCTTCTATCTCTTTTCGTTAAGGAGTTATTGCAAGGCATTTGGAAAAAATGTCAACGCGGTTTTCTCTAAGGCGGAATAAGCTAGAGCAGATTTTTCAACGCTATCTTGTTCACACAATGCCTACAAGTCTAAATATGCATTTTCAGCTTTCTAGCTCTTTTCGTTAAGGAGTTATTGCAAGGCATTTGGAAAAAATGTCAACGCGGTTTTCTCTAAGGCGGAATAAGCTGGAGCAGATTTTTCAACGCTATCTTGTTCAGACAATGCCTACAAGTCTAAATATGCATTTTCAGCCTTCTATCTCTTTTCGTTAAGGAGTTATTGCAAGGCATTTGGAAAAAATGTCAACGCGGTTTTCTCTAAGGCGGAATAAGCTAGAGCAGATTTTTCAACGCTATCTTGTTCACACAATGCCTACAAGTCTAAATATGCATTTTCAGCCTTCTATCTCTTTTCGTTAAGGAGTTATTGCAAGGCATTTGGAAAAAATGTCAACGCGGTTTTCTCTAAGGCGGAATAAGCTAGAGCCGATTTTTCAACGCTATCTTGTTCACACAATGCCTACAAGTCTAAATATGCATTTTCAGCCTTCTAGCTCTTTTCGTTAAGGAGTTATTGCAAGGCATTTGGAAAAAATGTCAACGCGGTTTTCTCTAAGGCGGAATAAGCTAGAGCCGATTTTTCAACGCTATCTTGTTCACACAATGCCTACAAGTCTAAATATGCATTTTCAGCCTTCTAGCTCTTTTCGTTAAGGAGTTATTGCAAGGCATTTGGAAAAAATGTCAACGCGGTTTTCTCTAAGGCGGAATAAGCTGGAGCAGATTTTTCAACGCTATCTTGTTCAGACAATGCCTACAAGTCTAAATATGCATTTTCAGCCTTCTAGCTCTTTTCGTTAAGGAGTTATTGCAAGGCATTTGGAAAAAATGTCAACGCGGTTTTCTCTAAGGCGGAATAAGCTAGAGCCGATTTTTCAACGCTATCTTGTTCACACAATGCCTACAAGTCTAAATATGCATTTTCAGCCTTCTAGCTCTTTTCGTTAAGGAGTTTTTTGAAGGCATTTGGAAAAAATGTCAACGCGGTTTTCTCTAAGGCGGAATAAGCTGGAGCAGATTTTTCAACGCTATCTTGTTCAGACAATGCCTACAAGTCTAAATATGCATTTTCAGCCTTCTATCTCTTTTCGTTAAGGAGTTATTGCAAGGCATTTGGAAAAAATGTCAACGCGGTTTTCTCTAAGGCGGAATAAGCTAGAGCCGATTTTTCAACGCTATCTTGTTCACACAATGCCTACAAGTCTAAATATGCATTTTCAGCCTTCTAGCTCTTTTCGTTAAGGAGTTATTGCAAGGCATTTGGAAAAAATGTCAACGCGGTTTTCTCTAAGGCGGAATAAGCTAGAGCAGATTTTTCAACGCTATCTTGTTCACACAATGCCTACAAGTCTAAATATGCATTTTCAGCCTTCTAGCTCTTTTCGTTAAGGAGTTATTGCAAGGCATTTGGAAAAAATGTCAACGCGGTTTTCTCTAAGGCGGAATAAGCTGGAGCAGATTTTTCAACGCTATCTTGTTCAGACAATGCCTACAAGTCTAAATATGCATTTTCAGCCTTCTAGCTCTTTTCGTTAAGGAGTTATTGCAAGGCATTTGGAAAAAATGTCAACGCGGTTTTCTCTAAGGCGGAATAAGCTAGAGCCGATTTTTCAACGCTATCTTGTTCACACAATGCCTACAAGTCTAAATATGCATTTTCAGCCTTCTAGCTCTTTTCGTTAAGGAGTTATTGCAAGGCATTTGGAAAAAATGTCAACGCGGTTTTCTCTAAGGCGGAATAAGCTGGAGCAGATTTTTTAACGCTATCTTGTTCAGACAATGCCTACAAGTCTAAATATGCATTTTCAGCCTTCTATCTCTTTTCGTTAAGGAGTTATTGCAAGGCATTTGGAAAAAATGTCAACGCGGTTTTCTCTAAGGCGGAATAAGCTAGAGCCGATTTTTCAACGCTATCTTGTTCACACAATGCCTACAAGTCTAAATATGCATTTTCAGCCTTCTAGCTCTTTTCGTTAAGGAGTTATTGCAAGGCATTTGGAAAAAATGTCAACGCGGTTTTCTCTAAGGCGGAATAAGCTAGAGCCGATTTTTCAACGCTATCTTGTTCACACAATGCCTACAAGTCTAAATATGCATTTTCAGCCTTCTAGCTCTTTTCGTTAAGGAGTTTTTTGAAGGCATTTGGAAAAAATGTCAACGCGGTTTTCTCTAAGGCGGAATAAGCTGGAGCAGATTTTTCAACGCTATCTTGTTCAGACAATGCCTACAAGTCTAAATATGCATTTTCAGCCTTCTATCTCTTTTCGTTAAGGAGTTATTGCAAGGCATTTGGAAAAAATGTCAACGCGGTTTTCTCTAAGGCGGAATAAGCTAGAGCCGATTTTTCAACGCTATCTTGTTCACACAATGCCTACAAGTCTAAATATGCATTTTCAGCCTTCTAGCTCTTTTCGTTAAGGAGTTATTGCAAGGCATTTGGAAAAAATGTCAACGCGGTTTTCTCTAAGGCGGAATAAGCTAGAGCAGATTTTTCAACGCTATCTTGTTCACACAATGCCTACAAGTCTAAATATGCATTTTCAGCCTTCTAGCTCTTTTCGTTAAGGAGTTATTGCAAGGCATTTGGAAAAAATGTCAACGCGGTTTTCTCTAAGGCGGAATAAGCTAGAGCAGATTTTTCAACGCTATCTTGTTCAGACAATGACTACAAGTCTAAATATGCATTTTCAGCCTTCTAGCTCTTTTCGTTAAGGAGTTATTGCAAGGCATTTGGAAAAAATGTCAACGCGGTTTTCTCTAAGGCGGAATAAGCTGGAGCAGATTTTTCAACGCTATCTTGTTCAGACAATGCCTACAAGTCTAAATATGCATTTTCAGCCTTCTATCTCTTTTCGTTAAGGAGTTATTGCAAGGCATTTGGAAAAAATGTCAACGCGGTTTTCTCTAAGGCGGAATAAGCTAGAGCCGATTTTTCAACGCTATCTTGTTCACACAATGCCTACAAGTCTAAATATGCATTTTCAGCCTTCTAGCTCTTTTCGTTAAGGAGTTATTGCAAGGCATTTGGAAAAAATGTCAACGCGGTTTTCTCTAAGGCGGAATAAGCTAGAGCCGATTTTTCAACGCTATCTTGTTCACACAATGCCTACAAGTCTAAATATGCATTTTCAGCCTTCTAGCTCTTTTCGTTAAGGAGTTATTGCAAGGCATTTGGAAAAAATGTCAACGCGGTTTTCTCTAAGGCGGAATAAGCTGGAGCAGATTTTTCAACGCTATCTTGTTCAGACAATGCCTACAAGTCTAAATATGCATTTTCAGCCTTCTAGCTCTTTTCGTTAAGGAGTTATTGCAAGGCATTTGGAAAAAATGTCAACGCGGTTTTCTCTAAGGCGGAATAAGCTAGAGCCGATTTTTCAACGCTATCTTGTTCACACAATGCCTACAAGTCTAAATATGCATTTTCAGCCTTCTAGCTCTTTTCGTTAAGGAGTTATTGCAAGGCATTTGGAAAAAATGTCAACGCGGTTTTCTCTAAGGCGGAATAAGCTGGAGCAGATTTTTTAACGCTATCTTGTTCAGACAATGCCTACAAGTCTAAATATGCATTTTCAGCCTTCTATCTCTTTTCGTTAAGGAGTTATTGCAAGGCATTTGGAAAAAATGTCAACGCGGTTTTCTCTAAGGCGGAATAAGCTAGAGCCGATTTTTCAACGCTATCTTGTTCACACAATGCCTACAAGTCTAAATATGCATTTTCAGCCTTCTAGCTCTTTTCGTTAAGGAGTTATTGCAAGGCATTTGGAAAAAATGTCAACGCGGTTTTCTCTAAGGCGGAATAAGCTAGAGCCGATTTTTCAACGCTATCTTGTTCACACAATGCCTACAAGTCTAAATATGCATTTTCAGCCTTCTAGCTCTTTTCGTTAAGGAGTTTTTTGAAGGCATTTGGAAAAAATGTCAACGCGGTTTTCTCTAAGGCGGAATAAGCTGGAGCAGATTTTTCAACGCTATCTTGTTCAGACAATGCCTACAAGTCTAAATATGCATTTTCAGCCTTCTATCTCTTTTCGTTAAGGAGTTATTGCAAGGCATTTGGAAAAAATGTCAACGCGGTTTTCTCTAAGGCGGAATAAGCTAGAGCCGATTTTTCAACGCTATCTTGTTCACACAATGCCTACAAGTCTAAATATGCATTTTCAGCCTTCTAGCTCTTTTCGTTAAGGAGTTATTGCAAGGCATTTGGAAAAAATGTCAACGCGGTTTTCTCTAAGGCGGAATAAGCTAGAGCAGATTTTTCAACGCTATCTTGTTCACACAATGCCTACAAGTCTAAATATGCATTTTCAGCCTTCTAGCTCTTTTCGTTAAGGAGTTATTGCAAGGCATTTGGAAAAAATGTCAACGCGGTTTTCTCTAAGGCGGAATAAGCTAGAGCAGATTTTTCAACGCTATCTTGTTCAGACAATGACTACAAGTCTAAATATGCATTTTCAGCCTTCTAGCTCTTTTCGTTAAGGAGTTATTGCAAGGCATTTGGAAAAAATGTCAACGCGGTTTTCTCTAAGGCGGAATAAGCTGGAGCAGATTTTTCAACGCTATCTTGTTCAGACAATGCCTACAAGTCTAAATATGCATTTTCAGCCTTCTATCTCTTTTCGTTAAGGAGTTATTGCAAGGCATTTGGAAAAAATGTCAACGCGGTTTTCTCTAAGGCGGAATAAGCTAGAGCCGATTTTTCAACGCTATCTTGTTCACACAATGCCTACAAGTCTAAATATGCATTTTCAGCCTTCTAGCTCTTTTCGTTAAGGAGTTATTGCAAGGCATTTGGAAAAAATGTCAACGCGGTTTTCTCTAAGGCGGAATAAGCTAGAGCAGATTTTTCAACGCTATCTTGTTCAGACAATGCCTACAAGTCTAAATATGCATTTTCAGCCTTCTAGCTCTTTTCGTTAAGGAGTTATTGCAAGGCATTTGGAAAAAATGTCAACGCGGTTTTCTCTAAGGCGGAATAAGCTAGAGCCGATTTTTCAACGCTATCTTGTTCACACAATGCCTACAAGTCTAAATATGCATTTTCAGCCTTCTAGCTCTTTTCGTTAAGGAGTTATTGCAAGGCATTTGGAAAAAATGTCAACGCGGTTTTCTCTAAGGCGGAATAAGCTGGAGCAGATTTTTCAACGCTATCTTGTTCACACAATGCCTACAAGTCTAAATATGCATTTTCAGCCTTCTAGCTCTTTTCGTTAAGGAGTTATTGCAAGGCATTTGGAAAAAATGTCAACGCGGTTTTCTCTAAGGCGGAATAAGCTAGAGCCGATTTTTCAACGCTATCTTGTTCACACAATGCCTACAAGTCTAAATATGCATTTTCAGCCTTCTATCTCTTTTCGTTAAGGAGTTATTGCAAGGCATTTGGAAAAAATGTCAACGCGGTTTTCTCTAAGGCGGAATAAGCTAGAGCAGATTTTTCAACGCTATCTTGTTCACACAATGCCTACAAGTCTAAATATGCATTTTCAGCTTTCTAGCTCTTTTCGTTAAGGAGTTATTGCAAGGCATTTGGAAAAAATGTCAACGCGGTTTTCTCTAAGGCGGAATAAGCTGGAGCAGATTTTTCAACGCTATCTTGTTCAGACAATGCCTACAAGTCTAAATATGCATTTTCAGCCTTCTATCTCTTTTCGTTAAGGAGTTATTGCAAGGCATTTGGAAAAAATGTCAACGCGGTTTTCTCTAAGGCGGAATAAGCTAGAGCAGATTTTTCAACGCTATCTTGTTCACACAATGCCTACAAGTCTAAATATGCATTTTCAGCCTTCTATCTCTTTTCGTTAAGGAGTTATTGCAAGGCATTTGGAAAAAATGTCAACGCGGTTTTCTCTAAGGCGGAATAAGCTAGAGCCGATTTTTCAACGCTATCTTGTTCACACAATGCCTACAAGTCTAAATATGCATTTTCAGCCTTCTAGCTCTTTTCGTTAAGGAGTTATTGCAAGGCATTTGGAAAAAATGTCAACGCGGTTTTCTCTAAGGCGGAATAAGCTAGAGCAGATTTTTCAACGCTATCTTGTTCACACAATGCCTACAAGTCTAAATATGCATTTTCAGCCTTCTAGCTCTTTTCGTTAAGGAGTTATTGCAAGGCATTTGGAAAAAATGTCAACGCGGTTTTCTCTAAGGCGGAATAAGCTGGAGCAGATTTTTCAACGCTATCTTGTTCAGACAATGCCTACAAGTCTAAATATGCATTTTCAGCCTTCTAGCTCTTTTCGTTAAGGAGTTATTGCAAGGCATTTGGAAAAAATGTCAACGCGGTTTTCTCTAAGGCGGAATAAGCTAGAGCCGATTTTTCAACGCTATCTTGTTCACACAATGCCTACAAGTCTAAATATGCATTTTCAGCCTTCTAGCTCTTTTCGTTAAGGAGTTATTGCAAGGCATTTGGAAAAAATGTCAACGCGGTTTTCTCTAAGGCGGAATAAGCTAGAGCCGATTTTTCAACGCTATCTTGTTCACACAATGCCTACAAGTCTAAATATGCATTTTCAGCCTTCTAGCTCTTTTCGTTAAGGAGTTATTGCAAGGCATTTGGAAAAAATGTCAACGCGGTTTTCTCTAAGGCGGAATAATCTAGAGCAGATTTTTCAACGCTATCTTGTTCACACAATGCCTACAAGTCTAAATATGCATTTTCAGCCTTCTAGCTCTTTTCGTTAAGGAGTTATTGCAAGGCATTTGGAAAAAATGTCAACGCGGTTTTCTCTAAGGCGGAATAAGCTGGAGCAGATTTTTCAACGCTATCTTGTTCAGACAATGCCTACAAGTCTAAATATGCATTTTCAGCCTTCTAGCTCTTTTCGTTAAGGAGTTATTGCAAGGCATTTGGAAAAAATGTCAACGCGGTTTTCTCTAAGGCGGAATAAGCTAGAGCCGATTTTTCAACGCTATCTTGTTCACACAATGCCTACAAGTCTAAATATGCATTTTCAGCCTTCTATCTCTTTTCGTTAAGGAGTTATTGCAAGGCATTTGGAAAAAATGTCAACGCGGTTTTCTCTAAGGCGGAATAAGCTAGAGCAGATTTTTCAACGCTATCTTGTTCACACAATGCCTACAAGTCTAA
Organism: Crinia signifera; assembly: GCF_055691185.1. Classification (NCBI taxonomy): domain Eukaryota; kingdom Metazoa; phylum Chordata; class Amphibia; order Anura; family Myobatrachidae; genus Crinia; species Crinia signifera. The sequence continues at coordinate 52,724,341 of NC_139225.1, read as the reverse complement.
ATATGCATTTTCAGCTTTCTAGCTCTTTTCGTTAAGGAGTTATTGCAAGGCATTTGGAAAAAATGTCAACGCGGTTTTCTCTAAGGCGGAATAAGCTGGAGCAGATTTTTCAACGCTATCTTGTTCAGACAATGCCTACAAGTCTAAATATGCATTTTCAGCCTTCTATCTCTTTTCGTTAAGGAGTTATTGCAAGGCATTTGGAAAAAATGTCAACGCGGTTTTCTCTAAGGCGGAATAAGCTAGAGCAGATTTTTCAACGCTATCTTGTTCACACAATGCCTACAAGTCTAAATATGCATTTTCAGCCTTCTATCTCTTTTCGTTAAGGAGTTATTGCAAGGCATTTGGAAAAAATGTCAACGCGGTTTTCTCTAAGGCGGAATAAGCTAGAGCCGATTTTTCAACGCTATCTTGTTCACACAATGCCTACAAGTCTAAATATGCATTTTCAGCCTTCTAGCTCTTTTCGTTAAGGAGTTATTGCAAGGCATTTGGAAAAAATGTCAACGCGGTTTTCTCTAAGGCGGAATAAGCTAGAGCAGATTTTTCAACGCTATCTTGTTCACACAATGCCTACAAGTCTAAATATGCATTTTCAGCCTTCTAGCTCTTTTCGTTAAGGAGTTATTGCAAGGCATTTGGAAAAAATGTCAACGCGGTTTTCTCTAAGGCGGAATAAGCTGGAGCAGATTTTTCAACGCTATCTTGTTCAGACAATGCCTACAAGTCTAAATATGCATTTTCAGCCTTCTAGCTCTTTTCGTTAAGGAGTTATTGCAAGGCATTTGGAAAAAATGTCAACGCGGTTTTCTCTAAGGCGGAATAAGCTAGAGCCGATTTTTCAACGCTATCTTGTTCACACAATGCCTACAAGTCTAAATATGCATTTTCAGCCTTCTAGCTCTTTTCGTTAAGGAGTTATTGCAAGGCATTTGGAAAAAATGTCAACGCGGTTTTCTCTAAGGCGGAATAAGCTAGAGCCGATTTTTCAACGCTATCTTGTTCACACAATGCCTACAAGTCTAAATATGCATTTTCAGCCTTCTAGCTCTTTTCGTTAAGGAGTTATTGCAAGGCATTTGGAAAAAATGTCAACGCGGTTTTCTCTAAGGCGGAATAATCTAGAGCAGATTTTTCAACGCTATCTTGTTCACACAATGCCTACAAGTCTAAATATGCATTTTCAGCCTTCTAGCTCTTTTCGTTAAGGAGTTATTGCAAGGCATTTGGAAAAAATGTCAACGCGGTTTTCTCTAAGGCGGAATAAGCTGGAGCAGATTTTTCAACGCTATCTTGTTCAGACAATGCCTACAAGTCTAAATATGCATTTTCAGCCTTCTATCTCTTTTCGTTAAGGAGTTATTGCAAGGCATTTGGAAAAAATGTCAACGCGGTTTTCTCTAAGGCGGAATAAGCTAGAGCCGATTTTTCAACGCTATCTTGTTCACACAATGCCTACAAGTCTAAATATGCATTTTCAGCCTTCTAGCTCTTTTCGTTAAGGAGTTATTGCAAGGCATTTGGAAAAAATGTCAACGCGGTTTTCTCTAAGGCGGAATAAGCTAGAGCAGATTTTTCAACGCTATCTTGTTCACACAATGCCTACAAGTCTAAATATGCATTTTCAGCCTTCTAGCTCTTTTCGTTAAGGAGTTATTGCAAGGCATTTGGAAAAAATGTCAACGCGGTTTTCTCTAAGGCGGAATAAGCTGGAGCAGATTTTTCAACGCTATCTTGTTCAGACAATGCCTACAAGTCTAAATATGCATTTTCAGCCTTCTATCTCTTTTCGTTAAGGAGTTATTGCAAGGCATTTGGAAAAAATGTCAACGCGGTTTTCTCTAAGGCGGAATAAGCTAGAGCCGATTTTTCAACGCTATCTTGTTCACACAATGCCTACAAGTCTAAATATGCATTTTCAGCCTTCTAGCTCTTTTCGTTAAGGAGTTATTGCAAGGCATTTGGAAAAAATGTCAACGCGGTTTTCTCTAAGGCGGAATAAGCTGGAGCAGATTTTTCAACGCTATCTTGTTCAGACAATGCCTACAAGTCTAAATATGCATTTTCAGCCTTCTATCTCTTTTCGTTAAGGAGTTATTGCAAGGCATTTGGAAAAAATGTCAACGCGGTTTTCTCTAAGGCGGAATAAGCTAGAGCCGATTTTTCAACGCTATCTTGTTCACACAATGCCTACAAGTCTAAATATGCATTTTCAGCCTTCTAGCTCTTTTCGTTAAGGAGTTATTGCAAGGCATTTGGAAAAAATGTCAACGCGGTTTTCTCTAAGGCGGAATAAGCTAGAGCAGATTTTTCAACGCTATCTTGTTCACACAATGCCTACAAGTCTAAATATGCATTTTCAGCCTTCTAGCTCTTTTCGTTAAGGAGTTATTGCAAGGCATTTGGAAAAAATGTCAACGCGGTTTTCTCTAAGGCGGAATAAGCTGGAGCAGATTTTTCAACGCTATCTTGTTCAGACAATGCCTACAAGTCTAAATATGCATTTTCAGCCTTCTATCTCTTTTCGTTAAGGAGTTATTGCAAGGCATTTGGAAAAAATGTCAACGCGGTTTTCTCTAAGGCGGAATAAGCTAGAGCCGATTTTTCAACGCTATCTTGTTCACACAATGCCTACAAGTCTAAATATGCATTTTCAGCCTTCTAGCTCTTTTCGTTAAGGAGTTATTGCAAGGCATTTGGAAAAAATGTCAACGCGGTTTTCTCTAAGGCGGAATAAGCTGGAGCAGATTTTTCAACGCTATCTTGTTCAGACAATGCCTACAAGTCTAAATATGCATTTTCAGCCTTCTATCTCTTTTCGTTAAGGAGTTATTGCAAGGCATTTGGAAAAAATGTCAACGCGGTTTTCTCTAAGGCGGAATAAGCTAGAGCCGATTTTTCAACGCTATCTTGTTCACACAATGCCTACAAGTCTAAATATGCATTTTCAGCCTTCTAGCTCTTTTCGTTAAGGAGTTATTGCAAGGCATTTGGAAAAAATGTCAACGCGGTTTTCTCTAAGGCGGAATAAGCTAGAGCCGATTTTTCAACGCTATCTTGTTCACACAATGCCTACAAGTCTAAATATGCATTTTCAGCCTTCTAGCTCTTTTCGTTAAGGAGTTATTGCAAGGCATTTGGAAAAAATGTCAACGCGGTTTTCTCTAAGGCGGAATAAGCTGGAGCAGATTTTTCAACGCTATCTTGTTCAGACAATGCCTACAAGTCTAAATATGCATTTTCAGCCTTCTAGCTCTTTTCGTTAAGGAGTTATTGCAAGGCATTTGGAAAAAATGTCAACGCGGTTTTCTCTAAGGCGGAATAAGCTAGAGCCGATTTTTCAACGCTATCTTGTTCACACAATGCCTACAAGTCTAAATATGCATTTTCAGCCTTCTAGCTCTTTTCGTTAAGGAGTTATTGCAAGGCATTTGGAAAAAATGTCAACGCGGTTTTCTCTAAGGCGGAATAAGCTAGAGCCGATTTTTCAACGCTATCTTGTTCACACAATGCCTACAAGTCTAAATATGCATTTTCAGCCTTCTAGCTCTTTTCGTTAAGGAGTTATTGCAAGGCATTTGGAAAAAATTTCAACGCGGTTTTCTCTAAGGCGGAATAAGCTGGAGCAGATTTTTCAACGCTATCTTGTTCAGACAATGCCTACAAGTCTAAATATGCATTTTCAGCCTTCTATCTCTTTTCGTTAAGGAGTTATTGCAAGGCATTTGGAAAAAATGTCAACGCGGTTTTCTCTAAGGCGGAATAAGCTAGAGCCGATTTTTCAACGCTATCTTGTTCACACAATGCCTACAAGTCTAAATATGCATTTTCAGCCTTCTATCTCTTTTCGTTAAGGAGTTATTGCAAGGCATTTGGAAAAAATGTCAACGCGGTTTTCTCTAAGGCGGAATAAGCTAGAGCAGATTTTTCAACGCTATCTTGTTCACACAATGCCTACAAGTCTAAATATGCATTTTCAGCCTTCTAGCTCTTTTCGTTAAGGAGTTATTGCAAGGCATTTGGAAAAAATGTCAACGCGGTTTTCTCTAAGGCGGAATAAGCTGGAGCAGATTTTTCAACGCTATCTTGTTCAGACAATGCCTACAAGTCTAAATATGCATTTTCAGCCTTCTAGCTCTTTTCGTTAAGGAGTTATTGCAAGGCATTTGGAAAAAATGTCAACGCGGTTTTCTCTAAGGCGGAATAAGCTAGAGCCGATTTTTCAACGCTATCTTGTTCACACAATGCCTACAAGTCTAAATATGCATTTTCAGCCTTCTAGCTCTTTTCGTTAAGGAGTTATTGCAAGGCATTTGGAAAAAATGTCAACGCGGTTTTCTCTAAGGCGGAATAAGCTAGAGCCGATTTTTCAACGCTATCTTGTTCACACAATGCCTACAAGTCTAAATATGCATTTTCAGCCTTCTAGCTCTTTTCGTTAAGGAGTTATTGCAAGGCATTTGGAAAAAATTTCAACGCGGTTTTCTCTAAGGCGGAATAAGCTGGAGCAGATTTTTCAACGCTATCTTGTTCAGACAATGCCTACAAGTCTAAATATGCATTTTCAGCCTTCTATCTCTTTTCGTTAAGGAGTTATTGCAAGGCATTTGGAAAAAATGTCAACGCGGTTTTCTCTAAGGCGGAATAAGCTAGAGCCGATTTTTCAACGCTATCTTGTTCACACAATGCCTACAAGTCTAAATATGCATTTTCAGCCTTCTATCTCTTTTCGTTAAGGAGTTATTGCAAGGCATTTGGAAAAAATGTCAACGCGGTTTTCTCTAAGGCGGAATAAGCTAGAGCAGATTTTTCAACGCTATCTTGTTCACACAATGCCTACAAGTCTAAATATGCATTTTCAGCCTTCTAGCTCTTTTCGTTAAGGAGTTATTGCAAGGCATTTGGAAAAAATGTCAACGCGGTTTTCTCTAAGGCGGAATAAGCTGGAGCCGATTTTTCAACGCTATCTTGTTCAGACAATGCCTACAAGTCTAAATATGCATTTTCAGCCTTCTATCTCTTTTCGTTAAGGAGTTATTGCAAGGCATTTGGAAAAAATGTCAACGCGGTTTTCTCTAAGGCGGAATAAGCTAGAGCCGATTTTTCAACGCTATCTTGTTCACACAATGCCTACAAGTCTAAATATGCATTTTCAGCCTTCTAGCTCTTTTCGTTAAGGAGTTATTGCAAGGCATTTGGAAAAAATGTCAACGCGGTTTTCTCTAAGGCGGAATAAGCTAGAGCAGATTTTTCAACGCTATCTTGTTCACACAATGCCTACAAGTCTAAATATGCATTTTCAGCCTTCTAGCTCTTTTCGTTAAGGAGTTATTGCAAGGCATTTGGAAAAAATGTCAACGCGGTTTTCTCTAAGGCGGAATAAGCTGGAGCAGATTTTTCAACGCTATCTTGTTCAGACAATGCCTACAAGTCTAAATATGCATTTTCAGCCTTCTATCTCTTTTCGTTAAGGAGTTATTGCAAGGCATTTGGAAAAAATGTCAACGCGGTTTTCTCTAAGGCGGAATAAGCTAGAGCCGATTTTTCAACGCTATCTTGTTCACACAATGCCTACAAGTCTAAATATGCATTTTCAGCCTTCTAGCTCTTTTCGTTAAGGAGTTATTGCAAGGCATTTGGAAAAAATGTCAACGCGGTTTTCTCTAAGGCGGAATAAGCTGGAGCAGATTTTTCAACGCTATCTTGTTCAGACAATGCCTACAAGTCTAAATATGCATTTTCAGCCTTCTATCTCTTTTCGTTAAGGAGTTATTGCAAGGCATTTGGAAAAAATGTCAACGCGGTTTTCTCTAAGGCGGAATAAGCTAGAGCCGATTTTTCAACGCTATCTTGTTCACACAATGCCTACAAGTCTAAATATGCATTTTCAGCCTTCTAGCTCTTTTCGTTAAGGAGTTATTGCAAGGCATTTGGAAAAAATGTCAACGCGGTTTTCTCTAAGGCGGAATAAGCTAGAGCAGATTTTTCAACGCTATCTTGTTCACACAATGCCTACAAGTCTAAATATGCATTTTCAGCCTTCTAGCTCTTTTCGTTAAGGAGTTATTGCAAGGCATTTGGAAAAAATGTCAACGCATTTTTCTCTAAGGCTGAATAAGCTGGAGCAGATTTTTCAACGCTATCTTGTTCAGACAATGCCTACAAGTCTAAATATGCATTTTCAGCCTTCTAGCTCTTTTCGTTAAGGAGTTATTGCAAGGCATTTGGAAAAAATGTCAACGCGGTTTTCTCTAAGGCGGAATAAGCTGGAGCAGATTTTTCAACGCTATCTTGTTCACACAATGCCTACAAGTCTAAATATGCATTTTCAGCCTTCTATCTCTTTTCGTTAAGGAGTTATTGCAAGGCATTTGGAAAAAATGTCAACGCGGTTTTCTCTAAGGCGGAATAAGCTAGAGCAGATTTTTCAACGCTATCTTGTTCACACAATGCCTACAAGTCTAAATATGCATTTTCAGCCTTCTATCTCTTTTCGTTAAGGAGTTATTGCAAGGCATTTGGAAAAAATGTCAACGCGGTTTTCTCTAAGGCGGAATAAGCTAGAGCCGATTTTTCAACGCTATCTTGTTCACACAATGCCTACAAGTCTAAATATGCATTTTCAGCCTTCTAGCTCTTTTCGTTAAGGAGTTATTGCAAGGCATTTGGAAAAAATGTCAACGCGGTTTTCTCTAAGGCGGAATAAGCTAGAGCAGATCTTTCAACGCTATCTTGTTCACACAATGCCTACAAGTCTAAATATGCATTTTCAGCCTTCTAGCTCTTTTCGTTAAGGAGTTATTGCAAGGCATTTGGAAAAAATGTCAACGCGGTTTTCTCTAAGGCGGAATAAGCTAGAGCAGATTTTTCAACGCTATCTTGTTCAGACAATGCCTACAAGTCTAAATATGCATTTTCAGCCTTCTAGCTCTTTTCGTTAAGGAGTTATTGCAAGGCATTTGGAAAAAATGTCAACGCGGTTTTCTCTAAGGCGGAATAAGCTAGAGCCGATTTTTCAACGCTATCTTGTTCACACAATGCCTACAAGTCTAAATATGCATTTTCAGCCTTCTAGCTCTTTTCGTTAAGGAGTTATTGCAAGGCATTTGGAAAAAATGTCAACGCGGTTTTCTCTAAGGCTGAATGAGCTGGAGCAGATTTTTCAAGGCTATCTTGTTCAGACAATGCCTACAAGTCTAAATATGCATTTTCAGCCTTCTAGCTCTTTTCGTTAAGGAGTTATTGCAAGGCATTTGGAAAAAATGTCAACGCGGTTTTCTCTAAGGCGGAATAAGCTGGAGCAGATTTTTCAACGCTATCTTGTTCATACAATGCCTACAAGTCTAAATATGCATTTTCAGCCTTCTATCTCTTTTCGTTAAGGAGTTATTGCAAGGCATTTGGAAAAAATGTCAACGCGGTTTTCTCTAAGGCGGAATAAGCTAGAGCCGATTTTTCAACGCTATCTTGTTCACACAATGCCTACAAGTCTAAATATGCATTTTCAGCCTTCTAGCTCTTTTCGTTAAGGAGTTATTGCAAGGCATTTGGAAAAAATGTCAACGCGGTTTTCTCTAAGGCGGAATAAGCTAGAGCAGATTTTTCAACGCTATCTTGTTCAGACAATGCCTACAAGTCTAAATATGCATTTTCAGCCTTCTAGCTCTTTTCGTTAAGGAGTTATTGCAAGGCATTTGGAAAAAATGTCAACGCGGTTTTCTCTAAGGCGGAATAAGCTAGAGCCGATTTTTCAACGCTATCTTGTTCACACAATGCCTACAAGTCTAAATATGCATTTTCAGCTTTCTAGCTCTTTTCGTTAAGGAGTTATTGCAAGGCATTTGGAAAAAATGTCAACGCGGTTTTCTCTAAGGCGGAATAAGCTAGAGCCGATTTTTCAACGCTATCTTGTTCACACAATGCCTACAAGTCTAAATATGCATTTTCAGCCTTCTATCTCTTTTCGTTAAGGAGTTATTGCAAGGCATTTGGAAAAAATGTCAACGCGGTTTTCTCTAAGGCGGAATAAGCTAGAGCAGATTTTTCAACGCTATCTTGTTCACACAATGCCTACAAGTCTAAATATGCATTTTCAGCCTTCTAGCTCTTTTCGTTAAGGAGTTATTGCAAGGCATTTGGAAAAAATGTCAACGCGGTTTTCTCTAAGGCGGAATAAGCTGGAGCAGATTTTTCAACGCTATCTTGTTCAGACAATGCCTACAAGTCTAGATATGCATTTTCAGCCTTCTATCTCTTTTCGTTAAGGAGTTATTGCAAGGCATTTGGAAAAAATGTCAACGCGGTTTTCTCTAAGGCGGAATAAGCTAGAGCCGATTTTTCAACGCTATCTTGTTCACACAATGCCTACAAGTCTAAATATGCATTTTCAGCCTTCTAGCTCTTTTCGTTAAGGAGTTATTGCAAGGCATTTGGAAAAAATGTCAACGCGGTTTTCTCTAAGGCGGAATAAGCTAGAGCCGATTTTTCAACGCTATCTTGTTCACACAATGCCTACAAGTCTAAATATGCATTTTCAGCCTTCTAGCTCTTTTCGTTAAGGAGTTATTGCAAGGCATTTGGAAAAAATGTCAACGCGGTTTTCTCTAAGGCGGAATAAGCTGGAGCAGATTTTTCAACGCTATCTTGTTCAGACAATGCCTACAAGTCTAAATATGCATTTTCAGCCTTCTATCTCTTTTCGTTAAGGAGTTATTGCAAGGCATTTGGAAAAAATGTCAACGCGGTTTTCTCTAAGGCGGAATAAGCTAGAGCCGATTTTTCAACGCTATCTTGTTCACACAATGCCTACAAGTCTAAATATGCATTTTCAGCCTTCTAGCTCTTTTCGTTAAGGAGTTATTGCAAGGCATTTGGAAAAAATGTCAACGCGGTTTTCTCTAAGGCAGAATAAGCTAGAGCAGATTTTTCAACGCTATCTTGTTCACACAATGCCTACAAGTCTAAATATGCATTTTCAGCCTTCTAGCTCTTTTCGTTAAGGAGTTATTGCAAGGCATTTGGAAAAAATGTCAACGCGGTTTTCTCTAAGGCGGAATAAGCTAGAGCAGATTTTTCAACGCTATCTTGTTCAGACAATGCCTACAAGTCTAAATATGCATTTTCAGCCTTCTAGCTCTTTTCGTTAAGGAGTTATTGCAAGGCATTTGGAAAAAATGTCAACGCGGTTTTCTCTAAGGCGGAATAAGCTGGAGCAGATTTTTCAACGCTATCTTGTTCAGACAATGCCTACAAGTCTAAATATGCATTTTCAGCCTTCTATCTCTTTTCGTTAAGGAGTTATTGCAAGGCATTTGGAAAAAATGTCAACGCGGTTTTCTCTAAGGCGGAATAAGCTAGAGCCGATTTTTCAACGCTATCTTGTTCACACAATGCCTACAAGTCTAAATATGCATTTTCAGCCTTCTAGCTCTTTTCGTTAAGGAGTTATTGCAAGGCATTTGGAAAAAATGTCAACGCGGTTTTCTCTAAGGCGGAATAAGCTAGAGCAGATTTTTCAACGCTATCTTGTTCAGACAATGCCTACAAGTCTAAATATGCATTTTCAGCCTTCTAGCTCTTTTCGTTAAGGAGTTATTGCAAGGCATTTGGAAAAAATGTCAACGCGGTTTTCTCTAAGGCGGAATAAGCTAGAGCCGATTTTTCAACGCTATCTTGTTCAGACAATGCCTACAAGTCTAAATATGCATTTTCAGCCTTCTATCTCTTTTCGTTAAGGAGTTATTGCAAGGCATTTGGAAAAAATGTCAACGCGGTTTTCTCTAAGGCGGAATAAGCTAGAGCCGATTTTTCAACGCTATCTTGTTCACACAATGCCTACAAGTCTAAATATGCATTTTCAGCCTTCTAGCTCTTTTCGTTAAGGAGTTATTGCAAGGCATTTGGAAAAAATGTCAACGCGGTTTTCTCTAAGGCGGAATAAGCTAGAGCAGATTTTTCAACGCTATCTTGTTCAGACAATGCCTACAAGTCTAAATATGCATTTTCAGCCTTCTAGCTCTTTTCGTTAAGGAGTTATTGCAAGGCATTTGGAAAAAATGTCAACGCGGTTTTCTCTAAGGCGGAATAAGCTAGAGCCGATTTTTCAACGCTATCTTGTTCACACAATGCCTACAAGTCTAAATATGCATTTTCAGCTTTCTAGCTCTTTTCGTTAAGGAGTTATTGCAAGGCATTTGGAAAAAATGTCAACGCGGTTTTCTCTAAGGCGGAATAAGCTAGAGCCGATTTTTCAACGCTATCTTGTTCACACAATGCCTACAAGTCTAAATATGCATTTTCAGCCTTCTATCTCTTTTCGTTAAGGAGTTATTGCAAGGCATTTGGAAAAAATGTCAACGCGGTTTTCTCTAAGGCGGAATAAGCTAGAGCAGATTTTTCAACGCTATCTTGTTCACACAATGCCTACAAGTCTAAATATGCATTTTCAGCCTTCTAGCTCTTTTCGTTAAGGAGTTATTGCAAGGCATTTGGAAAAAATGTCAACGCGGTTTTCTCTAAGGCGGAATAAGCTGGAGCAGATTTTTCAACGCTATCTTGTTCAGACAATGCCTACAAGTCTAAATATGCATTTTCAGCCTTCTATCTCTTTTCGTTAAGGAGTTATTGCAAGGCATTTGGAAAAAATGTCAACGCGGTTTTCTCTAAGGCGGAATAAGCTAGAGCCGATTTTTCAACGCTATCTTGTTCACACAATGCCTACAAGTCTAAATATGCATTTTCAGCCTTCTAGCTCTTTTCGTTAAGGAGTTATTGCAAGGCATTTGGAAAAAATGTCAACGCGGTTTTCTCTAAGGCGGAATAAGCTAGAGCCGATTTTTCAACGCTATCTTGTTCACACAATGCCTACAAGTCTAAATATGCATTTTCAGCCTTCTAGCTCTTTTCGTTAAGGAGTTATTGCAAGGCATTTGGAAAAAATGTCAACGCGGTTTTCTCTAAGGCGGAATAAGCTGGAGCAGATTTTTCAACGCTATCTTGTTCAGACAATGCCTACAAGTCTAAATATGCATTTTCAGCCTTCTATCTCTTTTCGTTAAGGAGTTATTGCAAGGCATTTGGAAAAAATGTCAACGCGGTTTTCTCTAAGGCGGAATAAGCTAGAGCCGATTTTTCAACGCTATCTTGTTCACACAATGCCTACAAGTCTAAATATGCATTTTCAGCCTTCTAGCTCTTTTCGTTAAGGAGTTATTGCAAGGCATTTGGAAAAAATGTCAACGCGGTTTTCTCTAAGGCGGAATAAGCTAGAGCAGATTTTTCAACGCTATCTTGTTCACACAATGCCTACAAGTCTAAATATGCATTTTCAGCCTTCTAGCTCTTTTCGTTAAGGAGTTATTGCAAGGCATTTGGAAAAAATGTCAACGCGGTTTTCTCTAAGGCGGAATAAGCTAGAGCAGATTTTTCAACGCTATCTTGTTCAGACAATGCCTACAAGTCTAAATATGCATTTTCAGCCTTCTAGCTCTTTTCGTTAAGGAGTTATTGCAAGGCATTTGGAAAAAATGTCAACGCGGTTTTCTCTAAGGCGGAATAAGCTGGAGCAGATTTTTCAACGCTATCTTGTTCAGACAATGCCTACAAGTCTAAATATGCATTTTCAGCCTTCTATCTCTTTTCGTTAAGGAGTTATTGCAAGGCATTTGGAAAAAATGTCAACGCGGTTTTCTCTAAGGCGGAATAAGCTAGAGCCGATTTTTCAACGCTATCTTGTTCACACAATGCCTACAAGTCTAAATATGCATTTTCAGCCTTCTAGCTCTTTTCGTTAAGGAGTTATTGCAAGGCATTTGGAAAAAATGTCAACGCGGTTTTCTCTAAGGCGGAATAAGCTAGAGCAGATTTTTCAACGCTATCTTGTTCAGACAATGCCTACAAGTCTAAATATGCATTTTCAGCCTTCTAGCTCTTTTCGTTAAGGAGTTATTGCAAGGCATTTGGAAAAAATGTCAACGCGGTTTTCTCTAAGGCGGAATAAGCTAGAGCCGATTTTTCAACGCTATCTTGTTCACACAATGCCTACAAGTCTAAATATGCATTTTCAGCCTTCTAGCTCTTTTCGTTAAGGAGTTATTGCAAGGCATTTGGAAAAAATGTCAACGCGGTTTTCTCTAAGGCGGAATAAGCTGGAGCAGATTTTTCAACGCTATCTTGTTCAGACAATGCCTACAAGTCTAAATATGCATTTTCAGCCTTCTATCTCTTTTCGTTAAGGAGTTATTGCAAGGCATTTGGAAAAAATGTCAACGCGGTTTTCTCTAAGGCGGAATAAGCTAGAGCCGATTTTTCAACGCTATCTTGTTCACACAATGCCTACAAGTCTAAATATGCATTTTCAGCCTTCTATCTCTTTTCGTTAAGGAGTTATTGCAAGGCATTTGGAAAAAATGTCAACGCGGTTTTCTCTAAGGCGGAATAAGCTAGAGCAGATTTTTCAACGCTATCTTGTTCACACAATGCCTACAAGTCTAAATATGCATTTTCAGCCTTCTATCTCTTTTCGTTAAGGAGTTATTGCAAGGCATTTGGAAAAAATGTCAACGCGGTTTTCTCTAAGGCGGAATAAGCTAGAGCAGATTTTTCAACGCTATCTTGTTCAGACAATGCCTACAAGTCTAAATATGCATTTTCAGCCTTCTAGCTCTTTTCGTTAAGGAGTTATTGCAAGGCATTTGGAAAAAATGTCAACGCGGTTTTCTCTAAGGCGGAATAAGCTGGAGCAGATTTTTCAACGCTATCTTGTTCAGACAATGCCTACAAGTCTAAATATGCATTTTCAGCCTTCTATCTCTTTTCGTTAAGGAGTTATTGCAAGGCATTTGGAAAAAATGTCAACGCGGTTTTCTCTAAGGCGGAATAAGCTAGAGCCGATTTTTCAACGCTATCTTGTTCACACAATGCCTACAAGTCTAAATATGCATTTTCAGCCTTCTAGCTCTTTTCGTTAAGGAGTTATTGCAAGGCATTTGGAAAAAATGTCAACGCGGTTTTCTCTAAGGCGGAATAAGCTAGAGCAGATTTTTCAACGCTATCTTGTTCAGACAATGCCTACAAGTCTAAATATGCATTTTCAGCCTTCTAGCTCTTTTCGTTAAGGAGTTATTGCAAGGCATTTGGAAAAAATGTCAACGCGGTTTTCTCTAAGGCGGAATAAGCTAGAGCCGATTTTTCAACGCTATCTTGTTCACACAATGCCTACAAGTCTAAATATGCATTTTCAGCCTTCTAGCTCTTTTCGTTAAGGAGTTATTGCAAGGCATTTGGAAAAAATGTCAACGCGGTTTTCTCTAAGGCGGAATAAGCTGGAGCAGATTTTTCAACGCTATCTTGTTCAGACAATGCCTACAAGTCTAAATATGCATTTTCAGCCTTCTATCTCTTTTCGTTAAGGAGTTATTGCAAGGCATTTGGAAAAAATGTCAACGCGGTTTTCTCTAAGGCGGAATAAGCTAGAGCCGATTTTTCAACGCTATCTTGTTCACACAATGCCTACAAGTCTAAATATGCATTTTCAGCCTTCTATCTCTTTTCGTTAAGGAGTTATTGCAAGGCATTTGGAAAAAATGTCAACGCGGTTTTCTCTAAGGCGGAATAAGCTAGAGCAGATTTTTCAACGCTATCTTGTTCACACAATGCCTACAAGTCTAAATATGCATTTTCAGCCTTCTAGCTCTTTTCGTTAAGGAGTTATTGCAAGGCATTTGGAAAAAATGTCAACGCGGTTTTCTCTAAGGCGGAATAAGCTGGAGCAGATTTTTCAACGCTATCTTGTTCAGACAATGCCTACAAGTCTAAATATGCATTTTCAGCCTTCTATCTCTTTTCGTTAAGGAGTTATTGCAAGGCATTTGGAAAAAATGTCAACGCGGTTTTCTCTAAGGCGGAATAAGCTAGAGCCGATTTTTCAACGCTATCTTGTTCACACAATGCCTACAAGTCTAAATATGCATTTTCAGCCTTCTAGCTCTTTTCGTTAAGGAGTTATTGCAAGGCATTTGGAAAAAATGTCAACGCGGTTTTCTCTAAGGCGGAATAAGCTGGAGCAGATTTTTCAACGCTATCTTGTTCAGACAATGCCTACAAGTCTAAATATGCATTTTCAGCCTTCTATCTCTTTTCGTTAAGGAGTTATTGCAAGGCATTTGGAAAAAATGTCAACGCGGTTTTCTCTAAGGCGGAATAAGCTAGAGCCGATTTTTCAACGCTATCTTGTTCACACAATGCCTACAAGTCTAAATATGCATTTTCAGCCTTCTAGCTCTTTTCGTTAAGGAGTTATTGCAAGGCATTTGGAAAAAATGTCAACGCGGTTTTCTCTAAGGCGGAATAAGCTAGAGCAGATTTTTCAACGCTATCTTGTTCACACAATGCCTACAAGTCTAAATATGCATTTTCAGCCTTCTAGCTCTTTTCGTTAAGGAGTTATTGCAAGGCATTTGGAAAAAATGTCAACGCGGTTTTCTCTAAGGCTGAATAAGCTGGAGCAGATTTTTCAACGCTATCTTGTTCAGACAATGCCTACAAGTCTAAATATGCATTTTCAGCCTTCTAGCTCTTTTCGTTAAGGAGTTATTGCAAGGCATTTGGAAAAAATGTCAACGCGGTTTTCTCTAAGGCGGAATAAGCTGGAGCAGATTTTTCAACGCTATCTTGTTCAGACAATGCCTACAAGTCTAAATATGCATTTTCAGCCTTCTATCTCTTTTCGTTAAGGAGTTATTGCAAGGCATTTGGAAAAAATGTCAACGCGGTTTTCTCTAAGGCGGAATAAGCTAGAGCCGATTTTTCAACGCTATCTTGTTCACACAATGCCTACAAGTCTAAATATGCATTTTCAGCCTTCTATCTCTTTTCGTTAAGGAGTTATTGCAAGGCATTTGGAAAAAATGTCAACGCGGTTTTCTCTAAGGCGGAATAAGCTAGAGCCGATTTTTCAACGCTATCTTGTTCACACAATGCCTACAAGTCTAAATATGCATTTTCAGCCTTCTAGCTCTTTTCGTTAAGGAGTTATTGCAAGGCATTTGGAAAAAATGTCAACGCGGTTTTCTCTAAGGCGGAATAAGCTAGAGCAGATTTTTCAACGCTATCTTGTTCACACAATGCCTACAAGTCTAAATATGCATTTTCAGCCTTCTAGCTCTTTTCGTTAAGGAGTTATTGCAAGGCATTTGGAAAAAATGTCAACGCGGTTTTCTCTAAGGCGGAATAAGCTGGAGCAGATTTTTCAACGCTATCTTGTTCAGACAATGCCTACAAGTCTAAATATGCATTTTCAGCCTTCTATCTCTTTTCGTTAAGGAGTTATTGCAAGGCATTTGGAAAAAATGTCAACGCGGTTTTCTCTAAGGCGGAATAAGCTAGAGCCGATTTTTCAACGCTATCTTGTTCACACAATGCCTACAAGTCTAAATATGCATTTTCAGCCTTCTAGCTCTTTTCGTTAAGGAGTTATTGCAAGGCATTTGGAAAAAATGTCAACGCGGTTTTCTCTAAGGCGGAATAAGCTGGAGCAGATTTTTCAACGCTATCTTGTTCAGACAATGCCTACAAGTCTAAATATGCATTTTCAGCCTTCTATCTCTTTTCGTTAAGGAGTTATTGCAAGGCATTTGGAAAAAATGTCAACGCGGTTTTCTCTAAGGCGGAATAAGCTAGAGCCGATTTTTCAACGCTATCTTGTTCACACAATGCCTACAAGTCTAAATATGCATTTTCAGCCTTCTAGCTCTTTTCGTTAAGGAGTTATTGCAAGGCATTTGGAAAAAATGTCAACGCGGTTTTCTCTAAGGCGGAATAAGCTAGAGCAGATTTTTCAACGCTATCTTGTTTACACAATGCCTACAAGTCTAAATATGCATTTTCAGCCTTCTAGCTCTTTTCGTTAAGGAGTTATTGCAAGGCATTTGGAAAAAATGTCAACGCGGTTTTCTCTAAGGCTGAATAAGCTGGAGCAGATTTTTCAACGCTATCTTGTTCAGACAATGCCTACAAGTCTAAATATGCATTTTCAGCCTTCTAGCTCTTTTCGTTAAGGAGTTATTGCAAGGCATTTGGAAAAAATGTCAACGCGGTTTTCTCTAAGGCGGAATAAGCTGGAGCAGATTTTTCAACGCTATCTTGTTCAGACAATGCCTACAAGTCTAAATATGCATTTTCAGCCTTCTATCTCTTTTCGTTAAGGAGTTATTGCAAGGCATTTGGAAAAAATGTCAACGCGGTTTTCTCTAAGGCGGAATAAGCTAGAGCCGATTTTTCAACGCTATCTTGTTCACACAATGCCTACAAGTCTAAATATGCATTTTCAGCCTTCTAGCTCTTTTCGTTAAGGAGTTATTGCAAGGCATTTGGAAAAAATGTCAACGCAGTTTTCTCTAAGGCGGAATAAGCTGGAGCAGATTTTTCAACGCTATCTTGTTCAGACAATGCCTACAAGTCTAAATATGCATTTTCAGCCTTCTATCTCTTTTCGTTAAGGAGTTATTGCAAGGCATTTGGAAAAAATGTCAACGCGGTTTTCTCTAAGGCGGAATAAGCTAGAGCCGATTTTTCAACGCTATCTTGTTCACACAATGCCTACAAGTCTAAATATGCATTTTCAGCCTTCTAGCTCTTTTCGTTAAGGAGTTATTGCAAGGCATTTGGAAAAAATGTCAACGCGGTTTTCTCTAAGGCGGAATAAGCTGGAGCAGATTTTTCAACGCTATCTTGTTTACACAATGCCTACAAGTCTAAATATGCATTTTCAGCCTTCTAGCTCTTTTCGTTAAGGAGTTATTGCAAGGCATTTGGAAAAAATGTCAACGCGGTTTTCTCTAAGGCTGAATAAGCTGGAGCAGATTTTTCAACGCTATCTTGTTCAGACAATGCCTACAAGTCTAAATATGCATTTTCAGCCTTCTAGCTCTTTTCGTTAAGGAGTTATTGCAAGGCATTTGGAAAAAATGTCAACGCGGTTTTCTCTAAGGCGGAATAAGCTGGAGCAGATTTTTCAACGCTATCTTGTTCAGACAATGCCTACAAGTCTAAATATGCATTTTCAGCCTTCTATCTCTTTTCGTTAAGGAGTTATTGCAAGGCATTTGGAAAAAATGTCAACGCGGTTTTCTCTAAGGCGGAATAAGCTAGAGCCGATTTTTCAACGCTATCTTGTTCACACAATGCCTACAAGTCTAAATATGCATTTTCAGCCTTCTAGCTCTTTTCGTTAAGGAGTTATTGCAAGGCATTTGGGAAAAATGTCAACGCGGTTTTCTCTAAGGCGGAATAAGCTGGAGCAGATTTTTCAACGCTATCTTGTTCAGACAATGCCTACAAGTCTAAATATGCATTTTCAGCCTTCTATCTCTTTTCGTTAAGGAGTTATTGCAAGGCATTTGGAAAAAATGTCAACGCGGTTTTCTCTAAGGCGGAATAAGCTAGAGCCGATTTTTCAACGCTATCTTGTTCACACAATGCCTACAAGTCTAAATATGCATTTTCAGCCTTCTAGCTCTTTTCGTTAAGGAGTTATTGCAAGGCATTTGGAAAAAATGTCAACGCGGTTTTCTCTAAGGCGGAATAAGCTAGAGCAGATTTTTCAACGCTATCTTGTTCACACAATGCCTACAAGTCTAAATATGCATTTTCAGCCTTCTAGCTCTTTTCGTTAAGGAGTTATTGCAAGGCATTTGGAAAAAATGTCAACGCGGTTTTCTCTAAGGCTGAATAAGCTGGAGCAGATTTTTCAACGCTATCTTGTTCAGACAATGCCTACAAGTCTAAATATGCATTTTCAGCCTTCTAGCTCTTTTCGTTAAGGAGTTATTGCAAGGCATTTGGAAAAAATGTCAACGCGGTTTTCTCTAAGGCGGAATAAGCTGGAGCAGATTTTTCAACGCTATCTTGTTCAGACAATGCCTACAAGTCTAAATATGCATTTTCAGCCTTCTATCTCTTTTCGTTAAGGAGTTATTGCAAGGCATTTGGAAAAAATGTCAACGCGGTTTT
Source organism: Crinia signifera (assembly GCF_055691185.1). Lineage (NCBI taxonomy): Eukaryota > Metazoa > Chordata > Amphibia > Anura > Myobatrachidae > Crinia > Crinia signifera. The sequence goes on along the minus strand of NC_139225.1, from coordinate 52,706,329 downwards.
CTCTAAGGCGGAATAAGCTAGAGCCGATTTTTCAACGCTATCTTGTTCACACAATGCCTACAAGTCTAAATATGCATTTTCAGCCTTCTAGCTCTTTTCGTTAAGGAGTTATTGCAAGGCATTTGGAAAAAATGTCAACGCGGTTTTCTCTAAGGCGGAATAAGCTGGAGCAGATTTTTCAACGCTATCTTGTTCAGACAATGCCTACAAGTCTAAATATGCATTTTCAGCCTTCTAGCTCTTTTCGTTAAGGAGTTATTGCAAGGCATTTGGAAAAAATGTCAACGCGGTTTTCTCTAAGGCGGAATAAGCTAGAGCCGATTTTTCAACGCTATCTTGTTCAGACAATGCCTACAAGTCTAAATATGCATTTTCAGCCTTCTAGCTCTTTTCGTTAAGGAGTTATTGCAAGGCATTTGGAAAAAATGTCAACGCGGTTTTCTCTAAGGCTGAATAAGCTGGAGCAGATTTTTCAACGCTATCTTGTTCAGACAATGCCTACAAGTCTAAATATGCATTTTCAGCCTTCTAGCTCTTTTCGTTAAGGAGTTATTGCAAGGCATTTGGAAAAAATGTCAACGCGGTTTTCTCTAAGGCGGAATAAGCTGGAGCAGATTTTTCAACGCTATCTTGTTCATACAATGCCTACAAGTCTAAATATGCATTTTCAGCCTTCTATCTCTTTTCGTTAAGGAGTTATTGCAAGGCATTTGGAAAAAATGTCAACGCGGTTTTCTCTAAGGCGGAATAAGCTAGAGCCGATTTTTCAACGCTATCTTGTTCACACAATGCCTACAAGTCTAAATATGCATTTTCAGCCTTCTAGCTCTTTTCGTTAAGGAGTTATTGCAAGGCATTTGGAAAAAATGTCAACGCGGTTTTCTCTAAGGCGGAATAAGCTGGAGCAGATTTTTCAACGCTATCTTGTTCAGACAATGCCTACAAGTCTAAATATGCATTTTCAGCCTTCTATCTCTTTTCGTTAAGGAGTTATTGCAAGGCATTTGGAAAAAATGTCAACGCGGTTTTCTCTAAGGCGGAATAAGCTAGAGCCGATTTTTCAACGCTATCTTGTTCACACAATGCCTACAAGTCTAAATATGCATTTTCAGCCTTCTATCTCTTTTCGTTAAGGAGTTATTGCAAGGCATTTGGAAAAAATGTCAACGCGGTTTTCTCTAAGGCGGAATAAGCTAGAGCCGATTTTTCAACGCTATCTTGTTCACACAATGCCTACAAGTCTAAATATGCATTTTCAGCCTTCTAGCTCTTTTCGTTAAGGAGTTATTGCAAGGCATTTGGAAAAAATGTCAACGCGGTTTTCTCTAAGGCGGAATAAGCTAGAGCAGATTTTTCAACGCTATCTTGTTCACACAATGCCTACAAGTCTAAATATGCATTTTCAGCCTTCTAGCTCTTTTCGTTAAGGAGTTATTGCAAGGCATTTGGAAAAAATGTCAACGCGGTTTTCTCTAAGGCGGAATAAGCTGGAGCAGATTTTTCAACGCTATCTTGTTCAGACAATGCCTACAAGTCTAAATATGCATTTTCAGCCTTCTATCTCTTTTCGTTAAGGAGTTATTGCAAGGCATTTGGAAAAAATGTCAACGCGGTTTTCTCTAAGGCGGAATAAGCTAGAGCCGATTTTTCAACGCTATCTTGTTCACACAATGCCTACAAGTCTAAATATGCATTTTCAGCCTTCTAGCTCTTTTCGTTAAGGAGTTATTGCAAGGCATTTGGAAAAAATGTCAACGCGGTTTTCTCTAAGGCGGAATAAGCTGGAGCAGATTTTTCAACGCTATCTTGTTCAGACAATGCCTACTGTTACGATCCGCTTCCAGCGGATCGGTGTTATGTACCATTCACATTTTCTGTGTGTTCTCCCTGGGTTTTTCTCAGCCTGTGTGTGTGTGTACTCGCTAGTGACATCCAGTGGTCAGCCTGGGCCATTGCAGGTTACTTTCAGTACTGTGTGTTCTGGACTCAGGTGTCTTGATTAGGCTCCTAGCCTGCAGTGCACACCTTCAGGCTATGTGTAATCAGCACCACATTGTGCTCTCTATATAAACCCTCTGGTTGTTCAGTCCCATGCCGGTTATAGCTTTTGCACCTCAGGGTCTCAAGTGTTCCTGGTTCCTGCTTACCCACTGCTCCTGGTTCCTGTGTCCAGTCATCCTGCATCCTGTCATTGATTCCCAGCTGTGTCCTCCATCCAGTCTCCTGTCCTCCCGGTGTCCGTGTGTCGTCCTTTATCCGTCTCCCGGTCTCTGCAGCTCCTGTTGGTCTTTGTGGGATTCCTTCTCCAGATATTGATATCCCTCGGTTCCAGATAAGTTGGGAAGATTCCCCCTCTTTGTCTCCGTACTAATCATTTGCTTATTGTGTCAGCGTATAGTGTATTGTTACACCTGTCAGCAGTTCTTAGTGTGTCAGCATATCGTGTATTGTTACACCCGTCAGCAGTTCTTAGTGTGTCAGCATACTGTGTATGGTTACACCTGTTAAGCATTAGCACAGCGGGTTCCTGTTTAGAGTGCTATCCACTGGCACCCCTCTCCGCAGGGCAGGGTGGTTCTCGCCTCTTTGTTTGTAGATAGGTTTCCCCTTGTTCATCACTGGCCTTGGCGTGTGTGTTGTCCTAACATAAGACCAGGTGGCATCGAGGTGGGAGCCTGACTAACGGGCTCCCACGAACGCGGCTATTATTGGTGAAGCCTAGCACCCCGCACACACACGTCAACTCCATCTGGGTACAACGGAGTCAGGTTGGCGAGGCTGCCCTGGTCCTGTCTCTATCTCCTTCCAGCCAGTGTCACGTGGTGTCTCGCCAGACAGCGTGGCACAGGAGATCCTAACATTATAACCGGCCATACAGCACTCTGGAGCTGAGTTCTGCCCTCTCAGTCCAGAGATTTCAAGCCGTGTCAGCTTTTTGCCCGTGTCAGCTTTTTGCCCGTGTCAGCTTTTTGCCCGTGTCAGCTTTTTCTTGTGTCAGTTTTTTTTTCTTGCTGGTGTATAAACTTGCATGGCCATATCATGCAGGCCATGCAAGAGTCATTAGCGGCTCTAAATTTGGCATTCAATGCCGTAAAACCTGGACAGTGGGAGATTTTGCAGCAGTCTCTTCTGCAGCTGCAAAGACTCATCACTGATATTTTTCTGATCCTCCCAGAGGTCACTGGGGTTTGTTCAGCCCCTAATGAGGCCCTGCCTAGGGAAGTATTAGGCAGCAAGTCCTCAGACCCAGAGGGTCAGGTAAAGCATAGAAGTTATCTACGACCGAAGCTTCCGTTAGAGGAGCGTCAGCGGCGTAGAAACCTTAACCTATGCTTATACTGTGGAGATTCTGGCCACTTCTTGCAGACGTGTGGCTTGCGTAATTCCGGTGGTGCCGTCAGGGTATCTCCTCTGGCCAGGTCTGAGCAGGTTGTCAGATCTAAGCCTGTCTCCACTGTGGCAGAGGAGCTCTCTGCCGAGTCTCCCAGTAAAAGCACTCTGCCTTTTTCTACTGGTTCCAGTGCTGATGTTTTATTGACCAGGGAGTCAGAGTTGCAAACCCTTGAAGGGAAAACCCAGGTGGTTGACTCAGATACCGGGGGCCCGCCGAGCCGGTCTGATGCCGGGGGCCCGCCGAGCCGGTCTGATGCCGGGGGCCCGCCGAGCCGGTCTGATGCCGGTGGCCCGCCGAGCCGGTCAGAGGCCGGGGGCCCGCCGAGCCGGTCAGAGGCCGGGGGCCCGCCGAGCCGGTCAGATGCCGGGGGCCCGGAGGCCGCAGCCCCAGAAGGGGTTCAAGTTGGTGTCACCCCAGAAGGGGTTCAAGTTGGTGTCACCCCAGAAGGGGTTCAAGTTGGTGTCACCCCAGAAGGGGTTCAAGTTGGTGTCACCCCAGAAGGGGTTCAAGTTGGTGTCGCCCCAGAAGGGGTTCAAGCCTGTGTCGCCCCAGAGGGGGTTCAAGCCTGTGTCGCCCCAGAGGGGGTTCAAGCCTGTGTCGCCCCAGAGGGGGTTCAAGCCTGTGTCGCCCCAGAGGGGGTTCAAGCCTGTGTCGCCCCAGAGGGGGTTCAAGCCTGTGTCGCCCCAGAGGGGGTTCAAGCCTGTGTCGCCCCAGAGGGGGTTCAAGCCTGTGTCGCCCCAGAGGGGGTTCAAGCCTGTGTCGCCTCAGAGGGGGTTCAAGCCTGTGTCGCCTCAGAGGGGGTTCAGGCCTGTGTCTCCCCAGAGGGGGTTCAAGCCGGTGTCGCCCCAGATGGGGACGCTGTCCATCTAGTCCCTAAGAGGGATTCTGATTGTCCTGTCTCTGAACAGAGTTCCAGCCATGTCGGTAACATGGAGAGACCATCTGTTGGTCTTTTTGTTGTTGCCCAGCCAGAGTTTCACTATAGTGCTGCCCACTTAGAAGTGCATCACAGTGGTGATCAGCCAGAGACTCATCATAGTGCTGCCCAACCAGAAAGACCATCAGACTTGGAAGAGGTCATAACCTCTAAGGGGGTCCCTAAAGTCTCAGCCTCAAGGGCCATAATTCCAGCTATACAGTCCAGTCAGTTAGCTGATAATGAAGTTACTGTTGATGCTTTGAACGATATCTCTACATCTATAGTTTTTGATGGGGACCTAACCCAATTTGTTGCGCTCACTAAATTTTTTATCACTATTTTGGAGTCCAGACCATTTTTAGGTATCACTTCAGATAATGTGGTGCTCTATTTAATTTATTGCTTCAGAGGTGAACCTTTCAAATGGGCGTCCAAATTTATTGAATCTGAGGATCCCATTCTTAAGAATCTCCCAGCATTCAGTGATGCTGTATTGAAAAAATTTGGTCCCAATAAAAGTGGTTCACCTGCCTCTGGACTGACCATCTTCTCTGCAGAGATTCCATCATGCACAGGAAAGTCAGTACAAAAGTCCCAGCCCATAGCTATGGTCGCTGGGTGTGCTCGTTTTAACAGGAATGCCCCTGGAATCTTAGCTTTTACACCAGTGGAATCCAGGCTTGATTCTGTCTTGAATTCAGAGATCGATGGTTGTCCAGTGTCTTGTCCAGTGTCTACTCAATCTGTCAAGAGTCCTGCCTATGTTCAGTCTTGCGATACTACTTCTTCTCCAGTGCCAAATGTTACCAAGATTGAAACCATAATCCTTCCCTTAGATGCGGACTCCAACTCAGATTACAACTCTGAAATCGATGAAATGTCTTTAGTTGAGGGTACCGTTAGTTCAGACAATATTTTTGGTATTACTGTGTTTACTCCCAGGCAACCTGGGAAGAAGAAGAAGAAGAAGAAGAAGAAGTCTTGTCGGAGACATTGAGTCTGTTTTTGTTCTTGGTTCCCCTTGATCAAGCTGGGGTGTCCGGAGTCCACCTTTTTTAGGGGGGGATACTGTTACGATCCGCTTCCAGCGGATCGGTGTTATGTACCATTCACATTTTCTGTGTGTTCTCCCTGGGTTTTTCTCAGCCTGTGTGTGTGTGTACTCGCTAGTGACATCCAGTGGTCAGCCTGGGCCATTGCAGGTTACTTTCAGTACTGTGTGTTCTGGACTCAGGTGTCTTGATTAGGCTCCTAGCCTGCAGTGCACACCTTCAGGCTATGTGTAATCAGCACCACATTGTGCTCTCTATATAAACCCTCTGGTTGTTCAGTCCCATGCCGGTTATAGCTTTTGCACCTCAGGGTCTCAAGTGTTCCTGGTTCCTGCTTACCCACTGCTCCTGGTTCCTGTGTCCAGTCATCCTGCATCCTGTCATTGATTCCCAGCTGTGTCCTCCATCCAGTCTCCTGTCCTCCCGGTGTCCGTGTGTCGTCCTTTATCCGTCTCCCGGTCTCTGCAGCTCCTGTTGGTCTTTGTGGGATTCCTTCTCCAGATATTGATATCCCTCGGTTCCAGATAAGTTGGGAAGATTCCCCCTCTTTGTCTCCGTACTAATCATTTGCTTATTGTGTCAGCGTATAGTGTATTGTTACACCTGTCAGCAGTTCTTAGTGTGTCAGCATATCGTGTATTGTTACACCCGTCAGCAGTTCTTAGTGTGTCAGCATACTGTGTATGGTTACACCTGTTAAGCATTAGCACAGCGGGTTCCTGTTTAGAGTGCTATCCACTGGCACCCCTCTCCGCAGGGCAGGGTGGTTCTCGCCTCTTTGTTTGTAGATAGGTTTCCCCTTGTTCATCACTGGCCTTGGCGTGTGTGTTGTCCTAACATAAGACCAGGTGGCATCGAGGTGGGAGCCTGACTAACGGGCTCCCACGAACGCGGCTATTATTGGTGAAGCCTAGCACCCCGCACACACACGTCAACTCCATCTGGGTACAACGGAGTCAGGTTGGCGAGGCTGCCCTGGTCCTGTCTCTATCTCCTTCCAGCCAGTGTCACGTGGTGTCTCGCCAGACAGCGTGGCACAGGAGATCCTAACACCTACAAGTCTAAATATGCATTTTCAGCCTTCTATCTCTTTTCGTTAAGGAGTTATTGCAAGGCATTTGGAAAAAATGTCAACGCGGTTTTCTCTAAGGCGGAATAAGCTAGAGCCGATTTTTCAACGCTATCTTGTTCACACAATGCCTACAAGTCTAAATATGCATTTTCAGCCTTCTAGCTCTTTTCGTTAAGGAGTTATTGCAAGGCATTTGGAAAAAATGTCAACGCGGTTTTCTCTAAGGCGGAATAAGCTAGAGCAGATTTTTCAACGCTATCTTGTTTACACAATGCCTACAAGTCTAAATATGCATTTTCAGCCTTCTAGCTCTTTTCGTTAAGGAGTTATTGCAAGGCATTTGGAAAAAATGTCAACGCGGTTTTCTCTAAGGCTGAATAAGCTGGAGCAGATTTTTCAACGCTATCTTGTTCAGACAATGCCTACAAGTCTAAATATGCATTTTCAGCCTTCTAGCTCTTTTCGTTAAGGAGTTATTGCAAGGCATTTGGAAAAAATGTCAACGCGGTTTTCTCTAAGGCGGAATAAGCTGGAGCAGATTTTTCAACGCTATCTTGTTCAGACAATGCCTACAAGTCTAAATATGCATTTTCAGCCTTCTATCTCTTTTCGTTAAGGAGTTATTGCAAGGCATTTGGAAAAAATGTCAACGCGGTTTTCTCTAAGGCGGAATAAGCTAGAGCCGATTTTTCAACGCTATCTTGTTCACACAATGCCTACAAGTCTAAATATGCATTTTCAGCCTTCTAGCTCTTTTCGTTAAGGAGTTATTGCAAGGCATTTGGAAAAAATGTCAACGCGGTTTTCTCTAAGGCGGAATAAGCTGGAGCAGATTTTTCAACGCTATCTTGTTCAGACAATGCCTACAAGTCTAAATATGCATTTTCAGCCTTCTATCTCTTTTCGTTAAGGAGTTATTGCAAGGCATTTGGAAAAAATGTCAACGCGGTTTTCTCTAAGGCGGAATAAGCTAGAGCCGATTTTTCAACGCTATCTTGTTCACACAATGCCTACAAGTCTAAATATGCATTTTCAGCCTTCTAGCTCTTTTCGTTAAGGAGTTATTGCAAGGCATTTGGAAAAAATGTCAACGCGGTTTTCTCTAAGGCGGAATAAGCTGGAGCAGATTTTTCAACGCTATCTTGTTCAGACAATGCCTACAAGTCTAAATATGCATTTTCAGCCTTCTATCTCTTTTCGTTAAGGAGTTATTGCAAGGCATTTGGAAAAAATGTCAACGCGGTTTTCTCTAAGGCGGAATAAGCTAGAGCCGATTTTTCAACGCTATCTTGTTCACACAATGCATACAAGTCTAAATATGCATTTTCAGCCTTCTAGCTCTTTTCGTTAAGGAGTTATTGCAAGGCATTTGGAAAAAATGTCAACGCGGTTTTCTCTAAGGCGGAATAAGCTAGAGCAGATTTTTCAACGCTATCTTGTTTACACAATGCCTACAAGTCTAAATATGCATTTTCAGCCTTCTAGCTCTTTTCGTTAAGGAGTTATTGCAAGGCATTTGGAAAAAATGTCAACGCGGTTTTCTCTAAGGCTGAATAAGCTGGAGCAGATTTTTCAACGCTATCTTGTTCAGACAATGCCTACAAGTCTAAATATGCATTTTCAGCCTTCTAGCTCTTTTCGTTAAGGAGTTATTGCAAGGCATTTGGAAAAAATGTCAACGCGGTTTTCTCTAAGGCGGAATAAGCTGGAGCAGATTTTTCAACGCTATCTTGTTCAGACAATGCCTACAAGTCTAAATATGCATTTTCAGCCTTCTATCTCTTTTCGTTAAGGAGTTATTGCAAGGCATTTGGAAAAAATGTCAACGCGGTTTTCTCTAAGGCGGAATAAGCTAGAGCCGATTTTTCAACGCTATCTTGTTCACACAATGCCTACAAGTCTAAATATGCATTTTCAGCCTTCTAGCTCTTTTCGTTAAGGAGTTATTGCAAGGCATTTGGGAAAAATGTCAACGCGGTTTTCTCTAAGGCGGAATAAGCTGGAGCAGATTTTTCAACGCTATCTTGTTCAGACAATGCCTACAAGTCTAAATATGCATTTTCAGCCTTCTATCTCTTTTCGTTAAGGAGTTATTGCAAGGCATTTGGAAAAAATGTCAACGCGGTTTTCTCTAAGGCGGAATAAGCTAGAGCCGATTTTTCAACGCTATCTTGTTCACACAATGCCTACAAGTCTAAATATGCATTTTCAGCCTTCTAGCTCTTTTCGTTAAGGAGTTATTGCAAGGCATTTGGAAAAAATGTCAACGCGGTTTTCTCTAAGGCGGAATAAGCTAGAGCAGATTTTTCAACGCTATCTTGTTCACACAATGCCTACAAGTCTAAATATGCATTTTCAGCCTTCTAGCTCTTTTCGTTAAGGAGTTATTGCAAGGCATTTGGAAAAAATGTCAACGCGGTTTTCTCTAAGGCTGAATAAGCTGGAGCAGATTTTTCAACGCTATCTTGTTCAGACAATGCCTACAAGTCTAAATATGCATTTTCAGCCTTCTAGCTCTTTTCGTTAAGGAGTTATTGCAAGGCATTTGGAAAAAATGTCAACGCGGTTTTCTCTAAGGCGGAATAAGCTGGAGCAGATTTTTCAACGCTATCTTGTTCAGACAATGCCTACAAGTCTAAATATGCATTTTCAGCCTTCTATCTCTTTTCGTTAAGGAGTTATTGCAAGGCATTTGGAAAAAATGTCAACGCGGTTTTCTCTAAGGCGGAATAAGCTAGAGCCGATTTTTCAACGCTATCTTGTTCACACAATGCCTACAAGTCTAAATATGCATTTTCAGCCTTCTAGCTCTTTTCGTTAAGGAGTTATTGCAAGGCATTTGGAAAAAATGTCAACGCGGTTTTCTCTAAGGCGGAATAAGCTGGAGCAGATTTTTCAACGCTATCTTGTTCAGACAATGCCTACAAGTCTAAATATGCATTTTCAGCCTTCTAGCTCTTTTCGTTAAGGAGTTATTGCAAGGCATTTGGAAAAAATGTCAACGCGGTTTTCTCTAAGGCGGAATAAGCTAGAGCAGATTTTTCAACGCTATCTTGTTCACACAATGCCTACAAGTCTAAATATGCATTTTCAGCCTTCTAGCTCTTTTCGTTAAGGAGTTATTGCAAGGCATTTGGAAAAAATGTCAACGCGGTTTTCTCTAAGGCTGAATAAGCTGGAGCAGATTTTTCAACGCTATCTTGTTCAGACAATGCCTACAAGTCTAAATATGCATTTTCAGCCTTCTAGCTCTTTTCGTTAAGGAGTTATTGCAAGGCATTTGGAAAAAATGTCAACGCGGTTTTCTCTAAGGCGGAATAAGCTGGAGCAGATTTTTCAACGCTATCTTGTTCAGACAATGCCTACAAGTCTAAATATGCATTTTCAGCCTTCTATCTCTTTTCGTTAAGGAGTTATTGCAAGGCATTTGGAAAAAATGTCAACGCGGTTTTCTCTAAGGCGGAATAAGCTAGAGCCGATTTTTCAACGCTATCTTGTTCACACAATGCCTACAAGTCTAAATATGCATTTTCAGCCTTCTAGCTCTTTTCGTTAAGGAGTTATTGCAAGGCATTTGGAAAAAATGTCAACGCGGTTTTCTCTAAGGCGGAATAAGCTGGAGCAGATTTTTCAACGCTATCTTGTTCAGACAATGCCTACAAGTCTAAATATGCATTTTCAGCCTTCTAGCTCTTTTCGTTAAGGAGTTATTGCAAGGCATTTGGAAAAAATGTCAACGCGGTTTTCTCTAAGGCGGAATAAGCTAGAGCCGATTTTTCAACGCTATCTTGTTCAGACAATGCCTACAAGTCTAAATATGCATTTTCAGCCTTCTAGCTCTTTTCGTTAAGGAGTTATTGCAAGGCATTTGGAAAAAATGTCAACGCGGTTTTCTCTAAGGCTGAATAAGCTGGAGCAGATTTTTCAACGCTATCTTGTTCAGACAATGCCTACAAGTCTAAATATGCATTTTCAGCCTTCTAGCTCTTTTCGTTAAGGAGTTATTGCAAGGCATTTGGAAAAAATGTCAACGCGGTTTTCTCTAAGGCGGAATAAGCTGGAGCAGATTTTTCAACGCTATCTTGTTCATACAATGCCTACAAGTCTAAATATGCATTTTCAGCCTTCTATCTCTTTTCGTTAAGGAGTTATTGCAAGGCATTTGGAAAAAAATGTCAACGCGGTTTTCTCTAAGGCGGAATAAGCTAGAGACGATTTTTCAACGCTATCTTGTTCACACAATGCCTACAAGTCTAAATATGCATTTTCAGCCTTCTAGCTCTTTTCGTTAAGGAGATATTGCAAGGCATTTGGAAATAATGTCAACGCGGTTTTCTCTAAGGCGGAATAAGCTAGAGCCGATTTTTCAACGCTATCTTGTTCACACAATGCCTACAAGTCTAAATATGCATTTTCAGCCTTCTAGCTCTTTTCGTTAAGGAGTTATTGCAAGGCATTTGGAAAAAATGTCAACGCGGTTTTCTCTAAGGCGGAATAAGGTAGAGCAGATTTTTCAACGCTATCTTGTTCACACAATGCCTACAAGTCTAAATATGCATTTTCAGCCTTCTAGCTCTTTTCGTTAAGGAGATATTGCAAGGCATTTGGAAAAAATGTCAACGCGGTTTTCTCTAAGGCGGAATAAGCTAGAGCAGATTTTTCAACGCTATCTTGTTCAGACAATGCCTACAAGTCTAAATATGCATTTTCAGCCTTCTAGCTCTTTTCGTTAAGGAGATATTGCAAGGCATTTGGAAAAAATGTCAACGCGGTTTTCTCTAAGGCGGAATAAGCTAGAGCCGATTTTTCAACGCTATCTTGTTCACACAATGCCTACAAGTCTAAATATGCATTTTCAGCCTTCTAGCTCTTTTCGTTAAGGAGTTATTGCAAGGCATTTGGAAAAAATGTCAACGCGGTTTTCTCTAAGGCGGAATAAGCTAGAGCAGATTTTTCAACGCTATCTTGTTCACACAATGCCTACAAGTCTAAATATGCATTTTCAGCCTTCTAGCTCTTTTCGTTAAGGAGTTATTGCAAGGCATTTGGAAAAAATGTCAACGCGGTTTTCTCTAAGGCTGAATAAGCTGGAGCAGATTTTTCAACGCTATCTTGTTCAGACAATGCCTACAAGTCTAAATATGCATTTTCAGCCTTCTAGCTCTTTTCGTTAAGGAGTTATTGCAAGGCATTTGGAAAAAATGTCAACGCGGTTTTCTCTAAGGCGGAATAAGCTGGAGCAGATTTTTCAACGCTATCTTGTTCAGACAATGCCTACAAGTCTAAATATGCATTTTCGGCGTGGCTAAGCGGCCATTACAGGCAGACGTGGACGCCAGGAGCTCCTACTAAATCGGGCCCAAAACCAAACAAAACCAGGCACCTGAGGGCGGCATCCAGCCCAGGAGACCACTCAGGAGCCCCAGCAACAAGCGGCAGACCCGGCGGGAGGCAGCGGAGTCGGGGTGACCGTTTTGCGGCCACTCGCGGATTGCGGCCTACCCAAAAACCGGGAGCCGCGACCTAAATTTTGGAAGCGGGCCGCATCGCGAGCTCCAAGACGCGCGAACAGCGCAGAACAGCGGAGAAACGTCCCAGCGGCAAGCCAGCTACCCAGGCTCCTACCTGACAGCACTCCAGACCTCCACAAAGCATAAGGTGGGTCCCCTGCCCTGTCCCTGCAAAACGTAGCAGCCTGACTGCTTACTCTGGCCTTGAAGCGGCGGCCATATTGTGAGTGGCAGAGCCTTAAAGTACAGGCGCAAGTGATAGGGAGCTGCAGCACTTCCCAACGTCCCTAACTCACAGCAGACAGACACAACACCCCTGATTAGGGGACAGAAGCTCATAGGGGCTGCCTGAGCTGATTCAAAACATACATCAGTGAAATAAGCAGCCACCCCAGACCAGGTAACACAGCATCACAGGTGCTCAGGCACTGGACACTGACTGCCTATACACCGGGGTAACAGGGACCTACCCCAAAGTGGACATAGGAGAGCTGCCCCTTCCTACTGAGCACTTGGGCCCCTGGGTGTGCGGAGATGGTACGTGCACGCCTGACAACCATGTCCTGCTGATGCTGTTGTAGTCACTTTCTGGGGGGAGGGGCCGACAACGACTTCGACAACCTGACTAGCAGCCCTAGACCCACCTCACCTGAGAATTTAGAGTCCACTGGATGTGCATAAAGTCACAAGTTCCATGGTGAAGGGCAAGAAGACCACCCAAATGGAAGGCCGTAAATCTCAGAAGGGTTCCAGTGCACATCACTCAGAATCCGCGCAGCCTCCCTCAATGCGCCAGTTTCTAACGCAACAGAACTCTTCATCGTCAGATGACTCCGTAATCCCGCCTACGCCTAACTTAACACAATTTGCTGACCCTGACCCTCAGAATACCCGTCCTGTGGAGCAGGTACCCGCACAAGATACAGGAGGTATATCCCAAGTCTTGCAGATGCTGAGCACTATGCCGACGAAACGTGACTTGGATCAGCTAGAACAGAGACTACGGGAGACCGTCCGCTCAGAAGTTGCCTCCATACAGACAGAGATGACGCAATTAAACTCCCGCTTGACCACTGTGGAGGAATTCACCGCGGACTCTGCAGCTTCACATAACGATCTGAGGACCGCAGTCATTCGTCAGGCGGTGGAGTTGCAACAGCTGCATGACCGTTTGGACGATTTGGACAATAGAGGGCGACGTAATAATCTGCGGATAAGAGGCATCCCTGAAGACGTCCCACCACAGAGCCTCATTAAGTACCTTACAAAAGTGTTTAATGGCTTGCTGGGACAAGATCCGGAGACTCAAATCGAGTTTGATAGAGCCCACCGTGCCCTGAAACCTAGGGGCGCACCAACTGACGGACCGAGAGATGTTATTTGCCGCTTACATTATTACACTCAGAAGGAAGATGTTCTGCGCAAAATACGGCAGAGCGACTACGCCATACAGGGGGACCATCAGATCCAGATCTTCCAGGATTTATCCTGGTCAACCCTTCAAAAACGGAGAGCCCTACGCCCCCTGACAACCGAACTCCGCAAATTGGGCCTAAAATACAGATGGGGCTACCCCTTCAACCTGCAAGCAACACATAACGGCAAGCTCTACACTCTCAGGGGTCCAGACGATCTGACGGCCTTCTGCCGAGCCATGGACGTTCCTATAGTTGCCCTTCCAGACTGGCAAGAGCCATTGGTGCACTCTATTCCGCCAGAATTAGCTCATCCTAACAATGATTGGCAAGTTGTCCAACGAAACCCTAGGCCTCCGCTGGATCAGAGGTCACCAAGAAGATCTACCTCTAATTGAGGGTCTACTTTCTAACTCTGTTGTGTCACTGCGACTGGACTGTTCGAGGGTTTGGTCTTTTCAAGTAAGCGACCTGACCATATGTTTCTTCATGTGAACCTGGGTTACAGGAGCAGCCCCATGCTCTCCGACCCAGAACGAAAGGATTACATACAGGGACTCGACTATAACCGTGATGGGACCTTAAGTACAGTAAGAGATGGATAAAGGTTTGGTCGCACCCTCTTAAAGGTTACGATGGGTTTAACATTGTTTTTGCAAGTTGGGGTTTGTTGTTGGCGCTGACCCCCCAGTGCCCCCATGCCGCCACCTTTTTCTTTTTCCTTGGAACCGGATACGATTTGTATGCTCGGATTTTCAAGGGGCGGCATTGTGATTTTGTATGTGTTTTTAGATGAAGTATTTCCATACGATGAGCATTGTAATATTACTTCCTGGATTGTTTCTTCTTCTAACTATTTGTCTTTCTCTCTCTTCTTTCCCTCACCTCTGTCTCTTTTCCCGATGTGGTTGGTACCCCTCCTCCAGAGCCTGCGCAGGTCCCGCCCCCCCCTACCCGACCCATGATGGCGGCTAACACGAGACTAACTGCTATTAAGCTGGTCTCTTATAACGTTAAAGGCCTAAATCTTCCTGAGAAACGCTCAAGGGTTCTACGAGACCTCTATGCTTTCAAGGCTGATATAGCATTCCTACAGGAGACGCATTTCCGGGCCGATGCTGCTCCCACGTTGACGAACCGTAACTTCCCGACGGCCTTTTATAATAACAATACAAAAGGCAAGTCATTGGGAGTGGCCATCCTCCTGTCAAGGAAACTCCCCTTTAAAGAAGTGACCTCGATAGCTCTGGAGGAGGGCAGGACATTAGTGGTAAAGTGTAAACTCTATGAACAGGCCTACACGTTTGTTAATCTTTATGTGCCGAACCAAATGCAACACTCCTACCTACCTATAGTTTTGGATAAGATTGCCCCGTTGGTGGAAGGCGTTTTGGTGGTGGGGGGAGATTTGAATTGGTCACTCCAGCCGGAGATGGACACCTCGGGCCCCGCAGGCAGGCCCTCTACGGCTTCACATCGTAAGATTAGGAGGGCCTTACACGAACACCAATTAGTAGATACATGGAGGCTACAACATCCAGCAGACCGAAACTACACATTTTACTCTCGACCGCATGACATGTACTCCAGATTGGACCATTTTTTAATGCCCCATAGGTACCTACATTTAATCCAAGACACAGATATAGGCCTGACGACTTGGTCAGACCATGCCCCTATATTTTTGTCTATCACGACGGCCATAGCTAATGTTAAACAATGTACGTGGCGCTTAAATGAAAACCTTCTCACTGACGCTAGATGTAAAACACAATTGACTACAACACTTACGGAATACTTTTCGGAAAATGAAACACCAGACGTCACGGGCCTCACAGTGTGGGAAGCACACAAGTGCGTGGTACGGGGGAAACTCATACAATTGGGAGCAATGTTAAAGAAAGAAAAAATGCGTAGGAAATTAGACTTGCTACAACAATTACGTTCATTGGAGACATCCCACAAGTCCACCCCCTCTCACCAAACGCTTAAGGAACTCACTGTGGTGAGATCTCAGCTTAACACCTTGTTGTTTGAAGACGTCAAACGTGATTATAAATTGTGTAGAAATCGTTACTACCAGTGGGGCAACAAACCAGGCAGGCTCCTGGCAAGGGCACTACGCTCCCAGAGAGCGACGTTATACATTGACATGATAAAGGACCCGGGGGGGGCCAAGCGCCACCTTACACGTGATATAGCCGCAACGTTCCACTCATATTACACCAAATTGTATAACCTTAATGCTGGGGGGGCGCAGACTCCCTCCCATGACCTGGTGGAGACGTACCTCCGTGAGGCGGGTCTTCCACGGTTGTCAGGAGAGGACAGCGCCAGTTTAGAGTCCCCTTTCTCTCTGATGGAATTGGAAACAGCACTAAAAGAGACCCCGTCTGGAAAGAGCCCTGGACCTGACGGTTTCTCTGTTTCATATTATAAATCTTTTAAAGATTTACTTTTGCCAAAACTGTTGACTGCCTTTAATGAGGTATCGACGAGCCGTGGTTTCTCGCCCCACTCAGTGTCAGCTCACATTACAGTGATCCCGAAGGAAAATAAAGATCCGAGTCAATGCGCCAGTTATCGCCCCATTTCCCTATTGAACGCAGACATCAAATTGTACGCAAAAGTTATAGCAAATAGGCTTAAGTGTTTAATACCGGACCTAATACACTCTGATCAGGTGGGCTTTGTCCCTGGGAGAGAGGCACGGGACAACACGGTCAAGGCTATTGACTTGATTTATAAGGCCTCTACTAGCAACATACCCATGGTAGTGCTGTCGACCGACGCCGAAAAGGCGTTTGACAGGATAAGCTGGGTGTTTATGGAAGGGGTGTTGCGACACATTGGGCTGGGCCCGGAGTGCTTACAGCGCATCATGGCGCTTTACAGGTCTCCCACGGCACGGATAAGGATCAATGGGACCCTCTCAGAGCCGGTACATATTGGCAATGGGACCAGACAGGGGTGCCCTCTCTCCCCTTTGATCTTTATACTGTGTATGGAGGCCCTGGCATGCACCATCAGGCGCAACCCAAATATCACGGGATTAAAGGTGAAAGGAGTGGACCATAAGCTGGCGCTGTTTGCGGACGATTTGTTGGCAACACTGACCAACCCCGTTATCTCTATCCCCAACCTTATGGCAGAATTTCGGACATTTGGGAACCTTTCAAATTTTAAAATAAACATGAGCAAATCTGCTGCAGTTAATGTATCCTCGGCTCCCCGCGATGTGGAACACCTTAGACAATCCTTCCCTTTTGCCTGGCACCCTTCTAGCCTTAAATACCTTGGTGTTGTGTTGTCCCCTGATATGTCTCGCCTTTTTGATAATTTTAGGCGGTTATTGCTCACACTCCGCGTTGAACTTAGGAGTTGGGGTAATAAACGCCTTTCTTGGTTAGGAAGAATCAGTGTGATCAAAATGAATGTCCTCCCTAGGGTCCTATACCTTTTACAAACGCTACCGATCCAAATCCCGAAGACCTGGTTCCGAGACTTACAGAATGAAATCCGGTCATTCATATGGGGGGGTAAGAGACCACGGTTCAGCCATGATATACTCTTTAGAAGGAAACAGATGGGTGGATTGCAACTCCCTAATTTTACGGTTTATCACGAAGCTGTGATTTTAAGTCGGGTACTGGAATGGACACGTTCAATAGATGCCAAACAATGGGTCCGTATAGAAAGCGAGGTTTTCCCTCTGCCGATTGAGCTTTACCCCTGGCTTCCCAAGGTTGGCAACATAACACATCCCACAGTAGGCCCCACAATAGCCTGCTGGAACAGACTGAGGAAACTCCCATGTGTCACGTCCCTAATATCCCCCCTTACCCCACTGTTTGATAACCCTATGTTCCCCCCTGGAGTTGCTAGTTTAGGATTTGAAAAGTGGAAACAAAGTGGCGTCCACCGGGTGGGCCAGTTAATGGACGGGAACAAGGTATTACCCCTCTCTGACTTACAGGAGAAATGGGGGCTACCTCCATCTGAGATTTGGAGATATCTCCAACTTAAACATTTTGTGCAAGGGAGGGATATACGAGGGGCAGCTGGCCGAACCTTGACACCTTTTGAGGGTATGTGCAGGGAACCAACGCGCCCTTCGCACCTGCTCTCAAGAGGCTACACTCTTCTAATAGAAAATAAATACACTACATTGCCAACCTATGCCCAGGCCTGGAATAGAGACCTGGGTTTGGAATTAGACGCTGAGACTTGGTCGAAAATGTTCCAGGCCACCTTTGTTAGTTCCTTTAGCTACTCTGTAATTGAAACCCAATTTAAGGTTCTTTCACGGTGGTATAGATGTCCACAAACCCTTGCAAGAATGTTCCCTGATGTGACTAATGCCTGCTGGCGATGTAATAATGGAGTCGGCTCACCCCTGCATATTTGGTGGTCGTGTGAGGCGCTCCGACCTTTTTGGGACCAAGTTATGGCAATTACTAAGACTATAGTGAAATCAGACGTACCTGACAACCCCTCCTTCTGGCTGTTAAACCTATACCCGGGTGCGCTGAGGTCATACAGAAGATCTCTATTGAAGTTTTTGAATGGGGCGGCGAAGGCCGTCATACCGGTACATTGGAGGTCTGCCTCCCCCCCCACAATTAAAGAATGGTTCGCACGGGTGGATTTGTATATGACCATGGAAGACCTGAGGGTACCTCCAGAACGCACTCAGGAGTTTGCGGCGATTTGGCTCCCATGGATGGAGTTTAAGTCTACACAGACTTACCTGGCGAATAATTAAATATAGATGACTATATATGTTTGCGATTACCAACCACAAACCCCCTTTACTTCTCTCATTCTTCCCCCCTTTTTTTCTGAATGTTCTTTTCTTTAATCTTTTCTGTCTTTCCCCCATAATATTTGTATGGGCTATTTACATGTATTGTAGTTTTCCTCGAGTTTGCATTATGTGAATCAAAGACTAGATATGCTTCAGAAAAAGATCACCTGAAACCGATATAGTAGACTCAATATGTTCTTTTATTGTTACACAAGTGTTACAGCTGATATGTACTTTTCATTGAGTATTCCATAATGCTTACGTTGGTTGTATGTTTGTACTATTATCAAAATCAATAAAAAGATATTGGAAAAAAAAAAAATAAATATGCATTTTCAGCCTTCTATCTCTTTTCGTTAAGGAGTTATTGCAAGGCATTTGGAAAAAATGTCAACGCGGTTTTCTCTAAGGCGGAATAAGCTAGAGCCGATTTTTCAACGCTATCTTGTTCACACAATGCCTACAAGTCTAAATATGCATTTTCAGCCTTCTAGCTCTTTTCGTTAAGGAGTTATTGCAAGGCATTTGGAAAAAATGTCAACGCGGTTTTCTCTAAGGCGGAATAAGCTGGAGCAGATTTTTCAACGCTATCTTGTTCAGACAATGCCTACAAGTCTAAATATGCATTTTCAGCCTTCTAGCTCTTTTCGTTAAGGAGTTATTGCAAGGCATTTGGAAAAAATGTCAACGCGGTTTTCTCTAAGGCGGAATAAGCTAGAGCAGATTTTTCAACGCTATCTTGTTCACACAATGCCTACAAGTCTAAATATGCATTTTCAGCCTTCTAGCTCTTTTCGTTAAGGAGTTATTGCAAGGCATTTGGAAAAAATGTCAACGCGGTTTTCTCTAAGGCTGAATAAGCTGGAGCAGATTTTTCAACGCTATCTTGTTCAGACAATGCCTACAAGTCTAAATATGCATTTTCAGCCTTCTAGCTCTTTTCGTTAAGGAGTTATTGCAAGGCATTTGGAAAAAATGTCAACGCGGTTTTCTCTAAGGCGGAATAAGCTGGAGCAGATTTTTCAACGCTATCTTGTTCAGACAATGCCTACAAGTCTAAATATGCATTTTCAGCCTTCTATCTCTTTTCGTTAAGGAGTTATTGCAAGGCATTTGGAAAAAATGTCAACGCGGTTTTCTCTAAGGCGGAATAAGCTAGAGCCGATTTTTCAACGCTATCTTGTTCACACAATGCCTACAAGTCTAAATATGCATTTTCAGCCTTCTAGCTCTTTTCGTTAAGGAGTTATTGCAAGGCATTTGGAAAAAATGTCAACGCGGTTTTCTCTAAGGCGGAATAAGCTGGAGCAGATTTTTCAACGCTATCTTGTTCAGACAATGCCTACAAGTCTAAATATGCATTTTCAGCCTTCTAGCTCTTTTCGTTAAGGAGTTATTGCAAGGCATTTGGAAAAAATGTCAACGCGGTTTTCTCTAAGGCGGAATAAGCTAGAGCCGATTTTTCAACGCTATCTTGTTCAGACAATGCCTACAAGTCTAAATATGCATTTTCAGCCTTCTAGCTCTTTTCGTTAAGGAGTTATTGCAAGGCATTTGGAAAAAATGTCAACGCGGTTTTCTCTAAGGCTGAATAAGCTGGAGCAGATTTTTCAACGCTATCTTGTTCAGACAATGCCTACAAGTCTAAATATGCATTTTCAGCCTTCTAGCTCTTTTCGTTAAGGAGTTATTGCAAGGCATTTGGAAAAAATGTCAACGCGGTTTTCTCTAAGGCGGAATAAGCTGGAGCAGATTTTTCAACGCTATCTTGTTCATACAATGCCTACAAGTCTAAATATGCATTTTCAGCCTTCTATCTCTTTTCGTTAAGGAGTTATTGCAAGGCATTTGGAAAAAAATGTCAACGCGGTTTTCTCTAAGGCGGAATAAGCTAGAGACGATTTTTCAACGCTATCTTGTTCACACAATGCCTACAAGTCTAAATATGCATTTTCAGCCTTCTAGCTCTTTTCGTTAAGGAGATATTGCAAGGCATTTGGAAATAATGTCAACGCGGTTTTCTCTAAGGCGGAATAAGCTAGAGCCGATTTTTCAACGCTATCTTGTTCACACAATGCCTACAAGTCTAAATATGCATTTTCAGCCTTCTAGCTCTTTTCGTTAAGGAGTTATTGCAAGGCATTTGGAAAAAATGTCAACGCGGTTTTCTCTAAGGCGGAATAAGGTAGAGCAGATTTTTCAACGCTATCTTGTTCACACAATGCCTACAAGTCTAAATATGCATTTTCAGCCTTCTAGCTCTTTTCGTTAAGGAGATATTGCAAGGCATTTGGAAAAAATGTCAACGCGGTTTTCTCTAAGGCGGAATAAGCTAGAGCAGATTTTTCAACGCTATCTTGTTCAGACAATGCCTACAAGTCTAAATATGCATTTTCAGCCTTCTAGCTCTTTTCGTTAAGGAGATATTGCAAGGCATTTGGAAAAAATGTCAACGCGGTTTTCTCTAAGGCGGAATAAGCTAGAGCCGATTTTTCAACGCTATCTTGTTCACACAATGCCTACAAGTCTAAATATGCATTTTCAGCCTTGTAGCTCTTTTCGTTAAGGAGATATTGCAAGGCATTTGGAAAAAAATGTCAACGCGGTTTTCTCTATGGCGGAATAAGCTAGAGCAGATTTTTCAACGCTATCTTGTTCAGACAATGCCTAAAAGTCTAAATATGCATTTTCAGCCTTCTAGCTCTTTTCGTTAAGGAGTTATTGCAAGGCATTTGGAAAAAATGTCAACGCGGTTTTCTCTAAGGCGGAATAAGCTGGAGCAGATTTTTCAACGCTATCTTGTTCAGACAATGCCTACAAGTCTAAATATGCATTTTCAGCCTTCTATCTCTTTTCGTTAAGGAGTTATTGCAAGGCATTTGGAAAAAATGTCAACGCGGTTTTCTCTAAGGCGGAATAAGCTAGAGCCGATTTTTCAACGCTATCTTGTTCACACAATGCCTACAAGTCTAAATATGCATTTTCAGCCTTCTAGCTCTTTTCGTTAAGGAGTTATTGCAAGGCATTTGGAAAAAATGTCAACGCGGTTTTCTCTAAGGCGGAATAAGCTGGAGCAGATTTTTCAACGCTATCTTGTTCAGACAATGCCTACAAGTCTAAATATGCATTTTCAGCCTTCTATCTCTTTTCGTTAAGGAGTTATTGCAAGGCATTTGGAAAAAATGTCAACGCGGTTTTCTCTAAGGCGGAATAAGCTAGAGCCGATTTTTCAACGCTATCTTGTTCACACAATGCCTACAAGTCTAAATATGCATTTTCAGCCTTCTAGCTCTTTTCGTTAAGGAGTTATTGCAAGGCATTTGGAAAAAATGTCAACGCGGTTTTCTCTAAGGCGGAATAAGCTAGAGCAGATTTTTCAACGCTATCTTGTTTACACAATGCCTACAAGTCTAAATATGCATTTTCAGCCTTCTAGCTCTTTTCGTTAAGGAGTTATTGCAAGGCATTTGGAAAAAATGTCAACGCGGTTTTCTCTAAGGCTGAATAAGCTGGAGCAGATTTTTCAACGCTATCTTGTTCAGACAATGCCTACAAGTCTAAATATGCATTTTCAGCCTTCTAGCTCTTTTCGTTAAGGAGTTATTGCAAGGCATTTGGAAAAAATGTCAACGCGGTTTTCTCTAAGGCGGAATAAGCTGGAGCAGATTTTTCAACGCTATCTTGTTCAGACAATGCCTACAAGTCTAAATATGCATTTTCAGCCTTCTATCTCTTTTCGTTAAGGAGTTATTGCAAGGCATTTGGAAAAAATGTCAACGCGGTTTTCTCTAAGGCGGAATAAGCTAGAGCCGATTTTTCAACGCTATCTTGTTCACACAATGCCTACAAGTCTAAATATGCATTTTCAGCCTTCTAGCTCTTTTCGTTAAGGAGTTATTGCAAGGCATTTGGAAAAAATGTCAACGCGGTTTTCTCTAAGGCGGAATAAGCTGGAGCAGATTTTTCAACGCTATCTTGTTCAGACAATGCCTACAAGTCTAAATATGCATTTTCAGCCTTCTATCTCTTTTCGTTAAGGAGTTATTGCAAGGCATTTGGAAAAAATGTCAACGCGGTTTTCTCTAAGGCGGAATAAGCTAGAGCCGATTTTTCAACGCTATCTTGTTCACACAATGCCTACAAGTCTAAATATGCATTTTCAGCCTTCTAGCTCTTTTCGTTAAGGAGTTATTGCAAGGCATTTGGAAAAAATGTCAACGCGGTTTTCTCTAAGGCGGAATAAGCTGGAGCAGATTTTTCAACGCTATCTTGTTCAGACAATGCCTACAAGTCTAAATATGCATTTTCAGCCTTCTATCTCTTTTCGTTAAGGAGTTATTGCAAGGCATTTGGAAAAAATGTCAACGCGGTTTTCTCTAAGGCGGAATAAGCTAGAGCCGATTTTTCAACGCTATCTTGTTCACACAATGCCTACAAGTCTAAATATGCATTTTCAGCCTTCTAGCTCTTTTCGTTAAGGAGTTATTGCAAGGCATTTGGAAAAAATGTCAACGCGGTTTTCTCTAAGGCGGAATAAGCTAGAGCAGATTTTTCAACGCTATCTTGTTCACACAATGCCTACAAGTCTAAATATGCATTTTCAGCCTTCTAGCTCTTTTCGTTAAGGAGTTATTGCAAGGCATTTGGAAAAAATGTCAACGCGGTTTTCTCTAAGGCTGAATAAGCTGGAGCAGATTTTTCAACGCTATCTTGTTCAGACAATGCCTACAAGTCTAAATATGCATTTTCAGCCTTCTAGCTCTTTTCGTTAAGGAGTTATTGCAAGGCATTTGGAAAAAATGTCAACGCGGTTTTCTCTAAGGCGGAATAAGCTGGAGCAGATTTTTCAACGCTATCTTGTTCAGACAATGCCTACAAGTCTAAATATGCATTTTCAGCCTTCTATCTCTTTTCGTTAAGGAGTTATTGCAAGGCATTTGGAAAAAATGTCAACGCGGTTTTCTCTAAGGCGGAATAAGCTAGAGCCGATTTTTCAACGCTATCTTGTTCACACAATGCCTACAAGTCTAAATATGCATTTTCAGCCTTCTAGCTCTTTTCGTTAAGGAGTTATTGCAAGGCATTTGGAAAAAATGTCAACGCGGTTTTCTCTAAGGCGGAATAAGCTGGAGCAGATTTTTCAACGCTATCTTGTTCAGACAATGCCTACAAGTCTAAATATGCATTTTCAGCCTTCTAGCTCTTTTCGTTAAGGAGTTATTGCAAGGCATTTGGAAAAAATGTCAACGCGGTTTTCTCTAAGGCGGAATAAGCTAGAGCCGATTTTTCAACGCTATCTTGTTCAGACAATGCCTACAAGTCTAAATATGCATTTTCAGCCTTCTAGCTCTTTTCGTTAAGGAGTTATTGCAAGGCATTTGGAAAAAATGTCAACGCGGTTTTCTCTAAGGCTGAATAAGCTGGAGCAGATTTTTCAACGCTATCTTGTTCAGACAATGCCTACAAGTCTAAATATGCATTTTCAGCCTTCTAGCTCTTTTCGTTAAGGAGTTATTGCAAGGCATTTGGAAAAAATGTCAACGCGGTTTTCTCTAAGGCGGAATAAGCTGGAGCAGATTTTTCAACGCTATCTTGTTCATACAATGCCTACAAGTCTAAATATGCATTTTCAGCCTTCTATCTCTTTTCGTTAAGGAGTTATTGCAAGGCATTTGGAAAAAATGTCAACGCGGTTTTCTCTAAGGCGGAATAAGCTAGAGACGATTTTTCAACGCTATCTTGTTCACACAATGCCTACAAGTCTAAATATGCATTTTCAGCCTTCTAGCTCTTTTCGTTAAGGAGATATTGCAAGGCATTTGGAAATAATGTCAACGCGGTTTTCTCTAAGGCGGAATAAGCTAGAGCCGATTTTTCAACGCTATCTTGTTCACACAATGCCTACAAGTCTAAATATGCATTTTCAGCCTTCTAGCTCTTTTCGTTAAGGAGTTATTGCAAGGCATTTGGAAAAAATGTCAACGCGGTTTTCTCTAAGGCGGAATAAGGTAGAGCAGATTTTTCAACGCTATCTTGTTCACACAATGCCTACAAGTCTAAATATGCATTTTCAGCCTTCTAGCTCTTTTCGTTAAGGAGATATTGCAAGGCATTTGGAAAAAATGTCAACGCGGTTTTCTCTAAGGCGGAATAAGCTAGAGCAGATTTTTCAACGCTATCTTGTTCAGACAATGCCTACAAGTCTAAATATGCATTTTCAGCCTTCTAGCTCTTTTCGTTAAGGAGATATTGCAAGGCATTTGGAAAAAATGTCAACGCGGTTTTCTCTAAGGCGGAATAAGCTAGAGCCGATTTTTCAACGCTATCTTGTTCACACAATGCCTACAAGTCTAAATATGCATTTTCAGCCTTGTAGCTCTTTTCGTTAAGGAGATATTGCAAGGCATTTGGAAAAAAATGTCAACGCGGTTTTCTCTATGGCGGAATAAGCTAGAGCAGATTTTTCAACGCTATCTTGTTCAGACAATGCCTAAAAGTCTAATTATGCATTTTCAGCCTTCTAGCTCTTTTCGTTAAGGAGTTATTGCAAGGCATTTGGAAAAAAATGTCAACGCGGTTTTCTCTAAGGCGGAATAAGCTAGAGCCGATTTTTCAACGCTATCTTGTTCACACAATGCCTACAAGTCTAAATATGCATTTTCAGCCTTCTAGCTCTTTTCGTTAAGGAGATATTGCAAGGCATTTGGAAAAAATGTCAACGCGGTTTTCTCTAAGGCGGAATAAGCTAGAGCCGATTTTTCAACGCTATCTTGTTCACACAATGCCTACAAGTCTAAATATGCATTTTCAGCCTTCTAGCTCTTTTCGTTAAGGAGATATTGCAAGGCATTTGGAAATAATGTCAACGCGGTTTTCTCTAAGGCGGAATAAGCTAGAGCCGATTTTTCAACGCTATCTTGTTCACACAATGCCTACAAGTCTAAATATGCATTTTCAGCCTTCTAGCTCTTTTCGTTAAGGAGTTATTGCAAGGCATTTGGAAAAAATGTCAACGCGGTTTTCTCTAAGGCGGAATAAGGTAGAGCAGATTTTTCAACGCTATCTTGTTCACACAATGCCTACAAGTCTAAATATGCATTTTCAGCCTTCTAGCTCTTTTCGTTAAGGAGATATTGCAAGGCATTTGGAAAAAATGTCAACGCGGTTTTCTCTAAGGCGGAATAAGCTGGAGCAGATTTTTCAACGCTATCTTGTTCAGACAATGCCTACAAGTCTAAATATGCATTTTCCGCCTTCTAGCTCTTTTCGTTAAGGAGTTATTGCAAGGCATTTGGAAAAAATGTCAACGCGGTTTTCTCTAAGGCGGAATAAGCTAGAGCCGATTTTTCAACGCTATCTTGTTCACACAATGCCTACAAGTCTAAATATGCATTTTCAGCCTTCTAGCTCTTTTCGTTAAGGAGATATTGCAAGGCATTTGGAAAAAATGTCAACGCGGTTTTCTCTAAGGCGGAATAAGCTAGAGCCGATTTTTCAACGCTATCTTGTTCACACAATGCCTACAAGTCTAAATATGCATTTTCAGCCTTCTAGCTCTTTTCGTTAAGGAGATATTGCAAGGCATTTGGAAAAAATGTCAACGCGGTTTTCTCTAAGGCGGAATAAGCTAGAGCAGATTTTTCAACGCTATCTTGTTCAGACAATGCCTACAAGTCTAAATATGCATCTTCAGCCTTCTAGCTCTTTTCGTTAAGGAGTTATTGCAAGGCATTTGGAAAAAATGTCAACGCGGTTTTCTCTAAGGCGGAATAAGCTAGAGCAGATTTTTCAACGCTATCTTGTTCACACAATGCCTACAAGTCTAAATATGCATTTTCAGCCTTCTAGCTCTTTTCGTTAAGGAGATTTTGCAAGGCATTTGGAAAAAATGTCAACGCGGTTTTCTCTAAGGCGGAATAAGCTAGAGCCGATTTTTCAACGCTATCTTGTTCACACAATGCCTACAAGTCTAAATATGCATTTTCAGCCTTCTAGCTCTTTTCGTTAAGGAGTTATTGCAAGGCATTTGGAAAAAATGTCAACGCGGTTTTCTCTAAGGCGGAATAAGGTAGAGCAGATTTTTCAACGCTATCTTGTTCACACAATGCCTACAAGTCTAAATATGCATTTTCAGCCTTCTAGCTCTTTTCGTTAAGGAGATATTGCAAGGCATTTGGAAAAAATGTCAACGCGGTTTTCTCTAAGGCGGAATAAGCTGGAGCAGATTTTTCAACGCTATCTTGTTCAGACAATGCCTACAAGTCTAAATATGCATTTTCAGCCTTCTAGCTCTTTTCGTTAAGGAGTTATTGCAAGGCATTTGGAAAAAATGTCAACGCGGTTTTCTCTAAGGCGGAATAAGCTAGAGCCGATTTTTCAACGCTATCTTGTTCACACAATGCCTACAAGTCTAAATATGCATTTTCAGCCTTCTAGCTCTTTTCGTTAAGGAGATATTGCAAGGCATTTGGAAAAAATGTCAACGCGGTTTTCTCTAAGGCGGAATAAGCTAGAGCCGATTTTTCAACGCTATCTTGTTCACACAATGCCTACAAGTCTAAATATGCATTTTCAGCCTTCTAGCTCTTTTCGTTAAGGAGATATTGCAAGGCATTTGGAAAAAATGTCAACGCGGTTTTCTCTAAGGCGGAATAAGCTAGAGCCGATTTTTCAACGCTATCTTGTTCACACAATGCCTACAAGTCTAAATATGCATTTTCAGCCTTCTAGCTCTTTTCGTTAAGGAGATATTGCAAGGCATTTGGAAAAAATGTCAACGCGGTTTTCTCTAAGGCGGAATAAGCTAGAGCAGATTTTTCAACGCTATCTTGTTCAGACAATGCCTACAAGTCTAAATATGCATTTTCAGCCTTCTAGCTCTTTTCGTTAAGGAGTTATTGCAAGGCATTTGGAAAAAATGTCAACGCGGTTTTCTCTAAGGCGGAATAAGCTAGAGCCGATTTTTCAACGCTATCTTGTTCACACAATGCCTACAAGTCTAAATATGCATTTTCAGCCTTCTAGCTCTTTTCGTTAAGGAGATATTGCAAGGCATTTGGAAAAAATGTCAACGCGGTTTTCTCTAAGGCGGAATAAGCTAGAGCCGATTTTTCAACGCTATCTTGTTCACACAATGCCTACAAGTCTAAATATGCATTTTCAGCCTTCTAGCTCTTTTCGTTAAGGAGATATTGCAAGGCATTTGGAAAAAATGTCAACGCGGTTTTCTCTAAGGCGGAATAAGCTAGAGCCGATTTTTCAACGCTATCTTGTTCACACAATGCCTACAAGTCTAAATATGCATTTTCAGCCTTCTAGCTCTTTTCGTTAAGGAGATATTGCAAGGCATTTGGAAAAAATGTCAACGCGGTTTTCTCTAAGGCGGAATAAGCTAGAGCAGATTTTTCAACGCTATCTTGTTCAGACAATGCCTACAAGTCTAAATATGCATCTTCAGCCTTCTAGCTCTTTTCGTTAAGGAGTTATTGCAAGGCATTTGGAAAAAATGTCAACGCGGTTTTCTCTAAGGCGGAATAAGCTAGAGCCGATTTTTCAACGCTATCTTGTTCACACAATGCCTACAAGTCTAAATATGCATTTTCAGCCTTCTAGCTCTTTTCGTTAAGGAGATATTGCAAGGCATTTGGAAAAAATGTCAACGCGGTTTTCTCTAAGGCGGAATAAGCTAGAGCCGATTTTTCAACGCTATCTTGTTCACACAATGCCTACAAGTCTAAATATGCATTTTCAGCCTTCTAGCTCTTTTCGTTAAGGAGATATTGCAAGGCATTTGGAAAAAATGTCAACGCGGTTTTCTCTAAGGCGGAATAAGCTAGAGCCGATTTTTCAACGTTATCTTGTTCACACAATGCCTACAAGTCTAAATATGCATTTTCAGCCTTCTAGCTCTTTTCGTTAAGGAGTTATTGCAAGGCATTTGGAAAAAATGTCAACGCGGTTTTCTCTAAGGCGGAATAAGCTAGAGCAGATTTTTCAACGCTATCTTGTTCACACAATGCCTACAAGTCTAAATATGCATTTTCAGCCTTCTAGCTCTTTTTGTTAAGGAGATATTGCAAGGCATTTGGAAAAAATGTCAACGCGGTTTTCTCTAAGGCGGAATAAGCTAGAGCCGATTTTTCAACGCTATCTTGTTCACACAATGCCTACAAGTCTAAATATGCATTTTCAGCCTTCTAGCTCTTTTCGTTAAGGAGTTATTGCAAGGCATTTGGAAAAAATGTCAACGCGGTTTTCTCTAAGGCGGAATAAGCTAGAGCAGATTTTTCAACGCTATCTTGTTCACACAATGCCTACAAGTCTAAATATGCATTTTCAGCCTTCTAGCTCTTTTCGTTAAGGAGATATTGCAAGGCATTTGGAAAAAATGTCAACGCGGTTTTCTCTAAGGCGGAATAAGCTAGAGCCGATTTTTCAACGCTATCTTGTTCACACAATGCCTACAAGTCTAAATATGCATTTTCAGCCTTCTAGCTCTTTTCGTTAAGGAGATATTGCAAGGCATTTGGAAAAAATGTCAACGCGGTTTTCTCTAAGGCGGAATAAGCTGGAGCAGATTTTTCAACGCTATCTTGTTCAGACAATGCCTACAAGTCTAAATATGCATTTTCAGCCTTCTAGCTCTTTTCGTTAAGGAGTTATTGCAAGGCATTTGGAAAAAATGTCAACGCGGTTTTCTCTAAGGCGGAATAAGCTAGAGCCGATTTTTCAACGCTATCTTGTTCACACAATGCCTACAAGTCTAAATATGCATTTTCAGCCTTCTAGCTCTTTTCGTTAAGGAGATATTGCAAGGCATTTGGAAAAAATGTCAACGCGGTTTTCTCTAAGGCGGAATAAGCTAGAGCCGATTTTTCAACGCTATCTTGTTCACACAATGCCTACAAGTCTAAATATGCATTTTCAGCCTTCTAGCTCTTTTCGTTAAGGAGATATTGCAAGGCATTTGGAAAAAATGTCAACGCGGTTTTCTCTAAGGCGGAATAAGCTAGAGCAGATTTTTCAACGCTATCTTGTTCAGACAATGCCTACAAGTCTAAATATGCATCTTCAGCCTTCTAGCTCTTTTCGTTAAGGAGTTATTGCAAGGCATTTGGAAAAAATGTCAACGCGGTTTTCTCTAAGGCGGAATAAGCTAGAGCCGATTTTTCAACGCTATCTTGTTCACACAATGCCTACAAGTCTAAATATGCATTTTCAGCCTTCTAGCTCTTTTCGTTAAGGAGATATTGCAAGGCATTTTGAAAAAATGTCAACGCGGTTTTCTCTAAGGCGGAATAAGCTAGAGCCGATTTTTCAACGCTATCTTGTTCACACAATGCCTACAAGTCTAAATATGCATTTTCAGCCTTCTAGCTCTTTTCGTTAAGGAGTTATTGCAAGGCATTTGGAAAAAATGTCAACGCGGTTTTCTCTAAGGCGGAATAAGCTAGAGCAGATTTTTCAACGCTATCTTGTTCACACAATGCCTACAAGTCTAAATATGCATTTTCAGCCTTCTAGCTCTTTTCGTTAAGGAGATATTGCAAGGCATTTGGAAAAAATGTCAACGCGGTTTTCTCTAAGGCGGAATAAGCTAGAGCCGATTTTTCAACGCTATCTTGTTCACACAATGCCTACAAGTCTAAATATGCATTTTCAGCCTTCTAGCTCTTTTCGTTAAGGAGATATTGCAAGGCATTTGGAAAAAATGTCAACGCGGTTTTCTCTAAGGCGGAATAAGCTAGAGCCGATTTTTCAACGCTATCTTGTTCACACAATGCCTACAAGTCTAAATATGCATTTTCAGCCTTCTAGCTCTTTTCGTTAAGGAGATATTGCAAGGCATTTGGAAAAAATGTCAACGCGGTTTTCTCTAAGGCGGAATAAGCTAGAGCCGATTTTTCAACGCTATCTTGTTCACACAATGCCTACAAGTCTAAATATGCATTTTCAGCCTTCTAGCTCTTTTCGTTAAGGAGATATTGCAAGGCATTTGGAAAAAATGTCAACGCGGTTTTCTCTAAGGCGGAATAAGCTAGAGCAGATTTTTCAACGCTATCTTGTTCAGACAATGCCTACAAGTCTAAATATGCATCTTCAGCCTTCTAGCTCTTTTCGTTAAGGAGTTATTGCAAGGCATTTGGAAAAAATGTCAACGCGGTTTTCTCTAAGGCGGAATAAGCTAGAGCCGATTTTTCAACGCTATCTTGTTCACACAATGCCTACAAGTCTAAATATGCATTTTCAGCCTTCTAGCTCTTTTCGTTAAGGAGATATTGCAAGGCATTTGGAAAAAATGTCAACGCGGTTTTCTCTAAGGCGGAATAAGCTAGAGCCGATTTTTCAACGCTATCTTGTTCACACAATGCCTACAAGTCTAAATATGCATTTTCAGCCTTCTAGCTCTTTTCGTTAAGGAGTTATTGCAAGGCATTTGGAAAAAATGTCAACGCGGTTTTCTCTAAGGCGGAATAAGCTAGAGCCGATTTTTCAACGCTATCTTGTTCACACAATGCCTACAAGTCTAAATATGCATTTTCAGCCTTCTAGCTCTTTTCGTTAAGGAGATATTGCAAGGCATTTGGAAAAAATGTCAACGCGGTTTTCTCTAAGGCGGAATAAGCTAGAGCCGATTTTTCAACGCTATCTTGTTCACACAATGCCTACAAGTCTAAATATGCATTTTCAGCCTTCTAGCTCTTTTCGTTAAGGAGATATTGCAAGGCATTTGGAAAAAATGTCAACGCGGTTTTCTCTAAGGCGGAATAAGCTAGAGCCGATTTTTCAACGCTATCTTGTTCACACAATGCCTACAAGTCTAAATATGCATTTTCAGCCTTCTAGCTCTTTTCGTTAAGGAGATATTGCAAGGCATTTGGAAAAAATGTCAACGCGGTTTTCTCTAAGGCGGAATAAGCTAGAGCCGATTTTTCAACGCTATCTTGTTCACACAATGCCTACAAGTCTAAATATGCATTTTCAGCCTTCTAGCTCTTTTCGTTAAGGAGATATTGCAAGGCATTTGGAAAAAATGTCAACGCGGTTTTCTCTAAGGCGGAATAAGCTAGAGCAGATTTTTCAACGCTATCTTGTTCAGACAATGCCTACAAGTCTAAATATGCATCTTCAGCCTTCTAGCTCTTTTCGTTAAGGAGTTATTGCAAGGCATTTGGAAAAAATGTCAACGCGGTTTTCTCTAAGGCGGAATAAGCTAGAGCCGATTTTTCAACGCTATCTTGTTCACACAATGCCTACAAGTCTAAATATGCATTTTCAGCCTTCTAGCTCTTTTCGTTAAGGAGATATTGCAAGGCATTTGGAAAAAATGTCAACGCGGTTTTCTCTAAGGCGGAATAAGCTAGAGCCGATTTTTCAACGCTATCTTGTTCACACAATGCCTACAAGTCTAAATATGCATTTTTAGCCTTCTAGCTCTTTTCGTTAAGGAGATATTGCAAGGCATTTGGAAAAAATGTCAACGCGGTTTTCTCTAAGGCGGAATAAGCTAGAGCCGATTTTTCAACGTTATCTTGTTCACACAATGCCTACAAGTCTAAATATGCATTTTCAGCCTTCTAGCTCTTTTCGTTAAGGAGTTATTGCAAGGCATTTGGAAAAAATGTCAACGCGGTTTTCTCTAAGGCGGAATAAGCTAGAGCAGATTTTTCAACGCTATCTTGTTCACACAATGCCTACAAGTCTAAATATGCATTTTCAGCCTTCTAGCTCTTTTTGTTAAGGAGATATTGCAAGGCATTTGGAAAAAATGTCAACGCGGTTTTCTCTAAGGCGGAATAAGCTAGAGCCGATTTTTCAACGCTATCTTGTTCACACAATGCCTACAAGTCTAAATATGCATTTTCAGCCTTCTAGCTCTTTTCGTTAAGGAGATATTGCAAGGCATTTGGAAAAAATGTCAACGCGGTTTTCTCTAAGGCGGAATAAGCTGGAGCAGATTTTTCAACGCTATCTTGTTCAGACAATGCCTACAAGTCTAAATATGCATTTTCAGCCTTCTAGCTCTTTTCGTTAAGGAGTTATTGCAAGGCATTTGGAAAAAATGTCAACGCGGTTTTCTCTAAGGCGGAATAAGCTAGAGCCGATTTTTCAACGCTATCTTGTTCACACAATGCCTACAAGTCTAAATATGCATTTTCAGCCTTCTAGCTCTTTTCGTTAAGGAGTTATTGCAAGGCATTTGGAAAAAATGTCAACGCGGTTTTCTCTAAGGCGGAATAAGCTAGAGCAGATTTTTTAACGCTATCTTGTTCACACAATGCCTACAAGTCTAAATATGCATTTTCAGCCTTCTAGCTCTTTTCGTTAAGGAGATATTGCAAGGCATTTGGAAAAAATGTCAACGCGGTTTTCTCTAAGGCGGAATAAGCTGGAGCAGATTTTTCAACGCTATCTTGTTCAGACAATGCCTACAAGTCTAAATATGCATTTTCAGCCTTCTAGCTCTTTTCGTTAAGGAGTTATTGCAAGGCATTTGGAAAAAATGTCAACGCGGTTTTCTCTAAGGCGGAATAAGCTAGAGCCGATTTTTCAACGCTATCTTGTTCACACAATGCCTACAAGTCTAAATATGCATTTTCAGCCTTCTAGCTCTTTTCGTTAAGGAGATATTGCAAGGCATTTGGAAAAAATGTCAACGCGGTTTTCTCTAAGGCGGAATAAGCTGGAGCAGATTTTTCAACGCTATCTTGTTCAGACAATGCCTACAAGTCTAAATCTGCATTTTCAGCCTTCTAGCTCTTTTCGCTGAGGAGATATTGCAAGGCATTTGGAAAAAATGTCAACGCGATTTTCTCCAAAGCGGAATGAGCTAGAGCTGATTTTTCAACGGTATCTTGTTCACACAATGCCTACAAGTCTAAATCTGCAATTTTTAGCCTTCTAGCTCTTTTCGTTGAGGAGTTATTGCAAGGCATTTGGAAAAAAATGTCAACGCGGTTTTCTCCAAGGCGGAATGAGCTAGAGACGATTTTTCAATGGTATCCTGTTCACACAATGCCTACAAGTCTAAATCTGCAATTTTTAGCCTTCTAGCTCTTTTCGTTGAGGAGTTATTGCAAGGTATTTGGAAAAAATGTCAACGCGGTTTTCTCCAAAGCGGAATGAGCTAGAGCCGATTTTTCAACGGTATCTTGTTCACACAATGCCTACAAGTCTAAATCTGCAATTTATAGCCTTCTAGCTCTTTTCGTTGAGGAGTTATTGCAAGGCATTTGGAAAAAATGTCAACGCGGTTTTCTCCAAAGCGGAATGAGCTAGAGCCGATTTTTCAACGCTATCTTGTTCACACGATGCCTACAAGTCTAAATCTGCATTTTTAGCCTTCTAGTTTTTTTCACTGAGGAGATATTGCAAGACATTTGGAAAAAATGTCAACGCGGTTTTCTCCAAGGCGGAATGAGCTGGAGCCGATTTTTCAACGCTATCTTGTTCATACGATGCCTACAAGTCTAAATCTGCAATTTTTAGCCTTCTAGCTCTTTTCGCTGAGGAGATATTGCAAGGCATTTGGGAAAAATGTCAACACGGTTTTCTCCAAAGCGGAATAAGCTAGAGCCGATTTTTTCAATGCTATCTTGTTCACACAATGCTTACAAGTCTAAATCTGCATTTTTATCCTTCTAGCTCTTTTCTCTGAGGAGATATTCCAAGGCATTTGGAAAAAATGTCAACGCGGTTTTCTCCAAAGCGGAATGAGCTAGAGCTGATTTTTCAACGCTATCTTGTTCACACGATGCCTACAAGTCTAAATCTGCATTTTTAGCCTTCTAGCTCTTTTCGCTGAGGAGATATTGCAAGGCATTTGGAAAAAATGTCAACGCGGTTTTCTCCAAGGCGGAAAGAGCTGGAGCCGATTTTTCAACGCTATCTTGTTCACACGATGCCTACAAGTCTAAATCTCCAGCTTTTCAAGGCTACACATGTCACTGGTTCAGAGTGCTACTGTGTGAACATAGAAGCCATGCTAACCTTTGCTAAACATCCACGACTTTTCATTACGGATTTTGTCCTTACTTTACGGACAGAGTGTTTGTATTTTATTCGCAGAAGCAGCTACGTACGGTCATTTATGTAATTGGTATAGAAGCCATGCTAACCTTTGCTATTGCTGGATGACTACTTAAAACATTATTTGAGGGCCTACAGTATCATACTTTACACTACGGATTTTGTCCTTACTTTACGGACAGAGTTTTTGTATTTTATTCGCAGCCGCAGTGACGTATGGTCATGTATGTAATTGGTACAGAAGCCATGCTAACCTTTGCTATTGCTGGATGACTACTTCAAACATTATTTGAGGACCTACAGTATCATACGGAGCATGTCATACAGTACGTACTGTACTTTATGGGGCATGTCTTGTATTGGACGGTGCTGTATATCACACACCAAGGGAGCGAAGATAATCACAGGTAACAGTGGCCTAGCGGGTAGAGGCACAGCTTCACTATGTCAGTACCAGTAGTTCGATCCTCAGTTAGTTACAATATATTTTCATTTTTTAAATGTACTTTTTTTTTATAAACCAATACAGGTACTGTAGTTACAGTATTTGGTGCTTATCAAATTCTTTCAGACTTTTCCACATACAAAAATTCACAATGGCAGGACGCCATGTACACGATAGTTAATACCCATACATACTGCGCTACAGAGAACGGTTTTTCAATGAACGTTTTTTTCGCAAAATAGATTTAGCTTTTCAGGTAAAAGTCCTTGCTTTGAGGACCGTGTTTCGGGATTAAATTCGCTTCTCCAGCTTTTCAAGACTACACATGTCCCTGGTTCAGAGTGCTACTGTGTGAACATAGAAGCCATGCTAACCTTTGCGAAACAGCCACGACTTTACACTACGGATTTTGTCCTTACTTTACGGACAGAGTTTTTGTATTTTATTCGCAGTCGTAGTGATGTATGGTCATGTATGTAATTGGTGCAGAAGCCATGCTAACCTTTGCTATTGCTGGATGACTACTTCAAACATTATTTGAGGACCTACAGTATCATACGGAGCATGTCATACAGTACGTACTGTACTTTATGGGGCATGTCTTGTATTGGACGTTGCTGTATATCACACACCAAGGGAGCGAAGATAATCACAGGCAACAGTGGCCTAGCGGGTAGAGGCACAGCTTCACTATGTCAGTATCTGTAGTTCGATCCTCAGTTGGTTACAATATATTTTCATTTTTTTTAACGTACTTTTTTTTTTTTTTTTAAACCAATACAGGTAGTTACAGTATTTGGTGCTTATCAAATTCTTTCGGACTTTTCCACAAACAAAAATTCACAATGGCAGGCCGCCATGTACACGATAGTTAATACCCATACATACTGCGCTACAGAGAATGTTTTTTTTCGCAACAATAGATTTCTCAAAACTCAGACAATAAGATGTTGATTGCAGTCATACAAAATACAGTATGTTAATTGCAGTCTGCCTTTTTGTTTC
Source organism: Crinia signifera (assembly GCF_055691185.1). Taxonomy (NCBI): domain Eukaryota; kingdom Metazoa; phylum Chordata; class Amphibia; order Anura; family Myobatrachidae; genus Crinia; species Crinia signifera. The sequence goes on along the minus strand of NC_139225.1, from coordinate 52,670,681 downwards.
ACTGCTCGGCCTTCCTTTTGTTTCACTGCTATTGTACATAATTCAAATGCACCTATCAGCTTTTAGCCATGAAGGTTTTCCTTTGTCTCTGCCAGCATAAATTCAGCTACAGACGCTAAAATTGTCAAACTATCCAGTTTGTTTTTCTGCATCTAAACTGTGTAGAATTGCTACGGATCGTCTCTTCATATCTTGCCTGTATACAAGCACGAGATTGTACCTGTACACCTGGACTATTCATTCTGCTGAATCCAAAGTCAAGCTGTTGCTGCGTTCCTGTTTCTACCAAGCTTTACCATCATACTGCCTTCCGCAAGAACAGTACAGTATCTTCTCCCTGGAGCAGTAAGTATAGTACAGTCATTTGTACATTTTGACTGATTGCTGCATTACAGTATACAGTAAGCAGCCAGGCTCCTACGAGGACAAAATGGTCCCTGCGCGGAAGCGCTCGGTTCCCACCTTGTCCATGAATGAACCTGTTTCCCTTCTTTCCCTACTGTTCAAATGCACCCGGTGCAGAATACTGTATACAATTGCCTGCTGTGTATACTGTATTCAGATACTGCAGGCTGCCGCTATGGGTATTGTCCGTAAATACTAGAGTCTGTTTCGCAGACTCATTTCGCAGACTTACTGTATACAGTAGTGATATCGTGATTTTTGATGGCTTCCACGTTCAGTGCAGTGCAGTAGAGATAGCGCCATTTAGAATATTGTACAATGTGTTAAAATTGCCTGGTGTGTATGGGCCGCAGATCCCCGACTAGCGATGACAATACTCTATTAGGGTGGGCTACTGTAGGCTGCTAAATACTAGATCACTCCGTAATACTGTTGGTGTAATACTGTAAATAACGTATTTTTTTTCTCAAACGAGGGGACCGGTGTTTTTCTCATGTTAACGGACTATTTCGCAGGCTCAGTCAGTACTAGGAGCACATGTGATATCGTGATTTTCAGCCATGTTGGGAATCGACATGGCTGCACAGTGCAGTAGAGAAAGCGCCATTTAGAATATTGTACAGTGTGTTTGCAACCTTCCGTGGTAAATTTGCTAGGGCAGGATCAACTACACAGAACGTCGGTTTTCCCTCCCCCTTACTGCACTTCTGCTTCAGGTACCATAAGTACCATAATGAACAGTGCATGATTCTCTTGAGGATCATACACACTAGACACTTTTCATCTGAAAATTGCCTGGTGTGTATGGTCCAGAGTTTCCCGACTAGGGATGAGAATACTTTATTAGGCTACTGCAGGCTGCCGCTATGGGTATTGTCCGTATAATGTGTAATAAATACTGGATTGGGATATTGTCCGTAATATTGTTGTAATTCTGTAAATAACGGATCCTTTCGCATCATTTTTTTCGCATACTGTACTTGTAATTGAAGTAGTCACAGCTATAAATTAGTCGATTGTTTCGCAGGCGCACCAATAGGATCACGTGGTATTGTGATTTTTCGCCATTTTAGTACCAACATGGATGCCACATACAGTGCAGTGCAGTAGAGATAGTGCCATTTAGAATATTGTACAATGTGTTAAAATTGCCTGGTGTGTATGGGCTGCAGATCCCCGACTAGCGATGACAATACTCTATTAGGGTGGGCTACTGCAGGCTGCTACTATGGGTATTGTCGTATAATCTGTGCTAAATACTGGATTAGTCCGTAATACTGTTGGTGTAATACTGTAAATAACGTATATTTTTTTGCAGGTGGGGGCGGAGTTTTGCGCATATTAATAGACTATTTCGCAGACTCAGTTATACAGTATACTGTACTGTATTTGTGTAAAAAATCCCCTAGCTGTGTACAAAATCCCCTAGCTGTGGGTGTTCGTATTGTAAGTACGAGGGGCGGCAGTACGCGTCCTCTGACCTTTTCATACCCACACTATCCACGTCGTCGTGAAGTTGATCTTATATAGTGTGGCGAGCGCACTGAGCCACCGAGGCCGAAGCGTGGCGTGCGCAGCGAGCCCCGCGAGGGGACGCGCATTACTTCACAAGTATTACGCATCCCCTCATGGGTCTTGCTGCGCTCGTCACGCTTGGGGTTCGGTGGCTCGCTGCGCTCTATATACTGTACTGTAAAATCAACTCCACGGATAGTGGGGGTATAAAAAGGTCAGAGGACGTGTTCCACCGCCCCTCGCGGGCTGGCTGCGCTCACCACGCTTCGGGTTGGCGTTGATAATGGGGTCTCGTTAACAATGGTGGTGCATTTAAAATAGTCATTACCCATCAGGGTACTCATCTGGTTGCCTGTACAATTAAAAATCGGTCCTATCGCTTCATATCACATGCGATGCGATTTTTGGTTGTACAATGCCCTGCGATGGAAATCGGGGGCGTCTTGATAATACACAAGTACCCCATTTTTTTTTAATCATGCTACTTTTTGCCAATTTTCAGATTTACAGTAAATCTCCAAGTGTGTATAGTGTAGGCCACCAATGGGAGACACAACACTAGCAAAGTCTCCCGTCTGCTGATTTGACCAGCATGCCAGCGATGATGGATAATTTTTCATCCATCATCGCTGTGTGTGTACGCAGCGCGGGCTTTCAACTTCTCTGCGCCGCCCCTGCTCCTTCCCCCTGCTCTGTGTTGTTATGAGCAGGGAGAAGCCACACATTACCGGCCGCTAGGGTTGCCACCTCATCCCTTTAATCCTGGAGACATACAGTACTGTACTGTATTAATTACAGTACACAGGTTTTTGTGGCTGATTAAAAAAAAATACAGTTGGAATGAAGTCTGATGGCTGTTTAAAAAAAAAAAAACAGTTGAAATTGAGTCTTGAAGTGAGCCAGCCACAGAACCTGTGTAATTAATACTGTACAGTACAGTATGTCTCCAGGATTAAAGGGATTTTTTTCCCCTATACTGTACAGTATTTGGTACTTGTGTATTATAACGGCGCCCATCGCATCGCATAACACTAATTAAGGGAAGGCAACCCTACCGGCCGCACGTCTGGCCCCAACCTCACTCCTGCCTGCCCGGCTGCCAGCCAGTCGACTTGTTGCCGAAGTACCAAAAATTACATTACTGGTCAGTATTTACGGTACATTACTGTATCTTGTCTCCACAGTTCCTGAGATTAAACATGTCGCCAAAAGTGGTACTGAAGTTCATTTACAGACTGTGCGCAATCATGCTTCTATGAGGATGCGCCCCAGATACAGAACTCCTTCTCACTGCACATTGTAAGTACAGTACTCTATATTAGCAGATTCTATAATTACTGTACATTACTACTGTATACTGTACTGTACCAGGCGGCTTCAAGCTATGGCCCTCCAGCCGTTGTGAAACTACAAGTGCCATCATGCTGTGCCATCAATTTGCTATTATAGAAAGATACAGTACAATTATGGCAAGGCATGCCTGGATGTGTAGTTTCACAACAGCTGGAGGTCCACAGTTTGGACATGCCTGCTGTATGCTGTACAATCATTTTTGTCTGTGTTATACTATAGGAAAGTCCAAAAGATTGTAGAAGAATTAACTTGTGGTGATGATGAGCGTACTGCTGGAAAACTAACAAACATTCTTCATTCGGACTATGATATGGACGTTTCACTTTCCAGTGTCAAACGGATGCGAAGAACAATGGGATGGAGATATGGTCGCACAAGGTAATGTAAAATACTGCACTGTACAGTACTTCAACCTTAATTTTACAATATACTGCAAGTCATAAGCATTTAATGTCTCAATGGTCCTAATTTTTCTTTACTTACTGTACCTGTAGGCTGCATCCCATGATAAGAGATGTCAATAAAGAAAAGAGAGTTATACAAGCTCAACAGTGGATTGACAGTGCAGAAAAATTTTATGATGTACTTTTCACAGATGAAACTTCTGTTTCTATGGAGAGGTTCTCAAGAATGTCCTTCCGCAAACATAACTTTATCTCATTGAAACCACGAGCAAAGTTTCCATTAAAAGTCCACGTATGGGGAGGTATATCTCGCAGGGGTGCCGGACCTATGTTAGTTTTTGAAGGTACTGTACTGTACTGTACATTTCTACTGTAGTTTTGAACAACTCAGAACCCTGAAATGTGTACATGTTAATGGCATCTTACTGTATCTCTGTAGGGATTATGGATAAGATCTTCTTCCAAGAACATATAGTTGATCGTGCTTTGGTGCCATTTATCAGAAAATACTATCCATCTGGACACAGAGTATTCCAAGATAATGACCCAAAACATTCTGCTTCTGCAAAATACATGGAAGAGAGAGGAATAATTTGGCAACGCACACCACCAGAGTGAGTATTATTCGAACAGCATTTACTGAACTACAGTACACTACTTTTTGTACAGTCGTGATTTTATTACTACTGTACAGTATGTTAATACAGTAGTACTTAACTTTTGTATGTACTGTACTAGTTATACTTTAGGTCACCGGACATGAACCCAATTGAAATGGTCTGGGCACAATTGAAGAAGTTCATCAGGAATGAAGTGAAACCGAAAACTAAACAAGAACTTTTGGATGGGATCAGGACTTTTTGGAAAAAAGAACTGACACGTGTCCAGTGTAATAATTACATAAACCATCTGGACACCGTCTTGCCTGTCGTCATTGAACGAAATGGGCATGCAACTGCTAAGTAGATTCTCCAGTACCGTATAATACAGAATAATGTACTGTACCTGTAAAACTGAACCCCTCGCAGCAGTCTCTTACAGTACAGTATACTGTACTGTACCTCTCCTTTTACTCGCTGTCCACCTCACAACTTACTGTATTTCCCTCCCTTCAATGTTTACTTGACATACTACACATTGCAGTTTGCTTGGGTCAGAGAACAAGGAAGAACCACTGTCCTGAAAAAAGTAATTTTATGATCTTACTGTACAACACTCTTACAGATTGTTATGTGTCTCTCTCCCTCGCTATTATTTTTTCTTCTCTCCCCCCTCCCCCCATGCCACTCTACCATGAGCAAAATCAAGCGTGTTTGGGCCAGAGAACAAAGGACAGGCAATGAAATGGAAAAAAGTACGTTTATGATCTTACTGTACATTATCTCTCTCCCTCTCTCCCATCCCCTTCCCCTGCCAACATCTGTCTCTCTCCCCCCCCCCTGAAATCCTTGTGACCATTCAGTACTAACGCTATTCTTTTTTCTTCTCTCCCCTTATCCACCATGCCACTCTACCATGAGCAAAATCAAGCGTGTTTGGGACAGAGAACAAAGGACAGGCAATGAAATGGAAAAAAGTACATTTATGATCTTACTGTACATTATCTCTCTCCCTGTCTCCCATCCCCTTCCCCTGCCAACATGAGTCTCCCCCCCCCCTGAAATCCTTGTGACCATTCAGTACTAACGCTATTCTTTTTTTCTTCTCTCCCCTTATCCACCATGCCACTCTACCATGAGCAAAATCAAGCGTGTTTGGGACAGAGAACAAAGGACAGGCAATGAAATGGAAAAAAAAGTACGTTTATGATCTTACTGGACATTACCTCTCTCCCTCTCTCCCATCCTCTTCCCCTGCCAACATGTGTCTCTCTCCCCCCCTGAAATCCTTGTGACCATTCAGTACTAACGCTATTATTTTTTGTTCTTTCCCCATACCACTCTACCATGAGCAAAATCAAGCGTGTTTGGGCCAGAGAAAAAGAGAGACCCACTGCCTTGGAAAAAGCTTTCTTGTCACCTACTGTAAAATACTGTACTTTACCTAAAATACTGTGTTAGGACTGATTGAATTACTGTACTTTTTTATTATTATACAGTATTCTACGTTAAGTCCCCAGACAAACTGCAAACCATCTGTACAGGGTCTTGCCTGACGTCATTGAATGAAATGTAATGTAATGTACATGCATACTGTAAATAACACTTCTCCTGCACTGTATTGTACTGTACTGTATGTTTTAAGAAAAATTAAGTACTGTACAATATTTTTGGTCAATGCTGTGTTTTGTCAATAAAGTACCGGTAGTCCTTGCAGGTGCTGAGGTAGCAGGCAGCGGCGGAGAGTTGAGTGCAGTGGTGGGTGTCAGGGTAGCGGCACTGCGGAGGTAGTAGGCAGCTTTGCGGCTGTGAGGGGAGTTGTAGCTTGGAGGTCGCGGCTGGAGAGGGTAGCAGGCATCGTGCGCACTCTGCAGAAGTGTGTCAGTGAGTAATGAGTACACCTGTGTGTCTGTGCTGTGACCTGGGAAGTGTGTCAGGGGGTGCGGGTGCATATAGTACAGTATTTGGCTTTTGTGTGTGTGTGTGTGTGTGTGTATAATGCTGGGGGGGCGGGGTTCAGTGGGGAGACAGTGTGAGAGAGAGAGCAGGGGATATAGAGAGACAGTGGGAGAGAGAGCAGGGGATAGATGCACAAATATTAAGTAGCACTGAAATGTGGATCCCTGCTGCGATCCCCCCCTGCAGCGCCGCCGGCCGCATCCCCCATAGGTTTCTATGGGGGATGTGAAGCTGCCCAGATGTATCAACATCGGGCAGCCCAGACGCATGCACAGACCCCCCTTTCGGAGCCCTGTCCCTGCGCACAGGGACTACTACTAAGATGGATAATAACACAAATAAATAGTACTGCACATTTAAATCAAAATGTATACAGTAATTCATAAATTATTTAAAATACAATTAAACAGCTGATTAGCAGTCCCAATAAGTGAAATTATTTAACTTCGTATGGCATCTGTGAAAATAAAAAACAATGAACAGTTGTAGAACAGTAATACAAGTTGAGTACTTTACAGTAAACATTATTACAGTGTTATTGTATACTGTACCTCTATTCTGGGGTGGTGGCGGCCCATGGCCCAATGGCACCTGCCCTCCATCTTGCCTGTGACCTGTTTTATGAGAAAAAATATTTATCTGTAAATGCAGTGAGTTTTACAGTACATTCCTTTACAGTACATTCCTGTATAGTACATTATGTCGCATTAGCAAGACCCCCGAAGCACCAATACAGTGGAACCCCCCCACAAGTGACCCCATTTTGCAAACTACACCCCTCAGGGAATTCAACTAGGGGTATAGTGTACATTTCAAACCCCCAGGGGTTTCACCAATTGTGGTACAACTGGGCAGTGAAAATGACAAATTAAATTTTTTACACAAAAATGCAGTTCTGGCTCAAAATTTTTCATTTTCACAAGGAATGAAGGAGACAAAGCACCCCAAAATCTGTGCCCCAATTTCTCCCGAGTACGGCAATGCCTCACATGTGACCAAAAAATACCATTTGGGTGCATGGCAGGACTCAAAAGGGAAGGAGTGATATTTGGATTTTGCAGCACAGATTCTGGTGGAATGTTGGTGGGTGCTATGTCGCATTAGCAAGACCCCCGAAGCACCAATACAGTGGAACCCCCCCACAAGTGACCCCATTTTGCAAACTACACCCCTCAGGGAATTCAACTAGGGGTATAGTGTACATTTCAAACCCCCAGGGGTTTCACCAATTGTGGTACAACTGGGCAGTGAAAATTAAAAATTAAATTTTTTACACAAAAATGCAGTTCTGGCTCAAAATATTTCATTTTCACAAGGAATGAAGGAGACAAAGCACCCCAAAATCTGTGCCCCAATTTCTCCCGAGTACGGCAATGCCTCATGTGTGACCAAAAAATGGCAGGACTCAGAAGGGAAGGAGTGATATTTGGATTTTGCAGCACAGATTCTGGTGGAATGTTGGTGGGTGCTATGTCGCATTAGCAAGACCCCCAAAGCACCAATACAGTGGAACCCCCCCACAAGTGACCCCATTTTGCAAACTACACCCCTCAGGGAATTCATCTAGGAGTATAGTGTACATTTCAAACCCCCAGGGGTTTCACCAATTTTGATACAACTGGGCTGTGCAAATGAAAAATTACATTTTTTTACACAAAAATGCAGTTCTGGCTCAAAATTTTTCATTTTCATAAGGTATGAAGGAGAAAAAGCACCCCAAAATCTGTGCCCCAATTTCTCCCGAGTATGGCAATGCCTCATATGTGACCAAAAAATACCAGTTGGGTGCATGGCAGGACTCAGAAGGGAAGGAGTGATTTTTGGATTTTGCAGCTCAGATTCTGGTGGAATGAATGGTGGGTGCTATGTGGCATTAGCAAGACCCCCGAAGCACGGTGAAATGATGAACCTAATAATCCATAGATGTGTGGTATATTTTAAAACACTCCTTTATACATAGGCCGGGTTTGTCGGGGCAAGTTTCACAGTGGAAAATAGTATCCTTTCTTATTCCCTTTTTATAGCAAACTTTGCACCTTTTTTGTGTCCTGCCCTTTTTTGCAGTGGAGGGGATTTCGTTAGGAAAATGCTGCCCTGGTACAATACGGGGGCCAGTACTAGAAGTACTGGGGCCCTCTGCCTGCTGGTTCCCAAATATTAGGCCCTTTATGACTTCCTCTTGAAAGTGCATAAATGTCCCCCTCTGGCTGGTAGAACGGAATAGCACGTAAGCGTTATACAGTGCCATCTGGATGATATACACGGCCAGCTTCTTGTACCAGATTTTTGTTTTCCGCAGGGCACTGTACGGCTTCAGTACCTGATCTGAAAGATCCACTCCGCCCATGTACTTATTGTAATCTAGGATACAATTAGGTTTTGAGGTGTGGGTACTGGTACCTCGTACAGGGACGGAGGTGGTACTGTCTCCATGAATTGTTGTCAGTATAAGGACATCCCTCTTGTCCTTATATTTGACCAACAACATATTTTCGGTGGATTGTGCCCTGCTTTCACCCCTTCTCAGTACTTGGGCAATGTGCGTTTTTGGGAGGCCTCTTTGGTTCTTGCGCACAGTACCGCAAGCTGCTGTACCTCTTGAACCAAGGGCCTTAAACAGGGGGATGCTAGTGTAAAAGTTATCCACATAGAGGTGATAACCTTTATCCAGGAAGGGGTGCACTAAATCCCAGACAATTTTTCCACTAACACCTACAAGGGAGGGGGGGCATTCTGGCGGTTCAATTCTTGAATCCTTCCCTTCATATACCCTAAACCTGTGGGTGTACCCTGAGGTGCTTTCACACAGTTTATACATTTTTATGCCATACCTTGCCCTCTTACTGGGAAGGTACTGGCGGAATTTAACCCTTCCTTTAAAATGTATAAGGGACTCGTCGATACAAATAAATTTTTCAGGGATGTACATCTCTGCAAATTTGGCACTGAAATGATCAATGACCGGCCTGACTTTGAATAGCCGGTCAAAGGTGGGATCATCTCTGGGTGGGCACTGTGCATTATCGGTGTAATGTAAAAATTTAAGGATTGTCTCAAAACGAGTCCAAGCCATGGCCATACGGTAAAGTGGGGTGCTGTACAGAACATCTGTATTCCAATATTGCCTAATTTCTGGCTTTTTTACTATGCCCATATGTAACACCAGACCCCAAAACGTCATCATCTCTACTGCATCTACAGGGGTCCACCTAGCAAATGATGACGTGGGGTTTTGAGCAATAAACTGCTGGGCATATAAATTACTTTGGTCCACCATTAAATTTATAAAATCATCAGAGAAAAATAATTTGAAAAAGTCAATTTCTCTGAGACCTGTTGAATCAAATTGGATTCCTGGGATGGCCAAAAACTCAGGAACCTGGGGCTCTAAATTGTCTGGTGGTGGGGTCCATACGGAATCAATCATTTGGGGGGGGGGGTCTCAGCTGCTCTACGGGGGCGTCTTTGAGGGGGTCCCTCATCACTAGAGGAGGAAGATGAGGTTAAGACGAATCCTTCAAATTCCCCGCTTGCATCACTGGCTGTGTCAGAGTCAGAGGCAAGCATGGCATATGCCTCCTCCGCTGAATACATTCTTCTGGATGACTGGGATGACATTTGGGATGACATTTGGGATGCCATTTTTATTTTTGTGTTTCTGTAAGTGTAATGTTTCAACACGTGTATAGTGTAGGGGGGTACAAACTTTATTTCAACACGGGGGGTATGTAGTGTGTAGTGTGTATGTAGTGCAGAAAAAAAAATACTTTATACAGGAATTTGATCCCAATAAAAAAAAAAAATTAGATCAACCCTGTGGCGAAAATGCTGATCAGTGATGTACGTCACTGATCAGCGCTCAGCGGCCACAGGACACCCACAAAAGCAACGTGGGTGTAAAAACAATTTAAAAAAAATAAACCACAGCACTCTCCAAAAAAAAAACAATTTAAAAAAACTGCAGAAAAAAAATTATATCAACCCTGTGCCAAAAATGCTGTTCAGTGATGTACGTCACTGATCAGCGCTCAGCGGCCACAGGACACCCACAAAAGCAACGTGGGTGTAAAAACAATTTAAAAAAAATAAACCACAGCACTCTCCAAAAAAAAAAAAAACAATTTAAAAAAACTGCAGAAAAAAAATTATATCAACCCTGTGCCAAAAATGCTGTTCAGTGATGTATGTCACTGATCAGCGCTCAGCGGCCACAGGACACCCACAAAAGCAATGTGGGTGTAAAAACAAAACCCCACTGCACTCTCCAAAAAAAAAAACTGCAGATCAGTGATGCAGTGATGCAACACTGATTAGCAGTGAGGGGCAGCAGGCACACAACTGTGGGTGCAACCTGACAGGGTATATATAAAAAAAAAAACCTGCACCCCCAAAAAGTTGCTGATAAGTTAATTTATACTGATCAGCACAAAAGGTGGGGCAGCAGGGGGGGCAGCAGTCAGTTGCACAGGCAGCACAACCTTTGGTGCAACTGACAGGTATATATATAAAAAAAAAAACCCTGCACCCCCAAAAAGTTGCTGATCAGCACAGATATACTGATCAGCAAAAAAGGGGGGGCAGCAGACACAAAATATAGCACTCTCTATCACTCTCTGTCACTATCTCTCACTATCTCTCACTATCTCTCACTATCTCTCACTATCTCTCACTATCTCTCACTATCTCTCACTATCTCTCACTCTATGACACTGCAGCAGCAGCACACAGAAAGTCACAAGATCCAGGAAGCATCCAGCTGCTGGCAGCACGCTACCAGCGGTGATCAGGTAAGTATCAGGCAAGGATCAGGTCAGTATATCACGACAGATTGGCACAGTGACCGCTCTGCACGCAATTCCAGACCGGAATGGCATCTGCAGCGCAGTCACCGTTAGTTTAAATCACGCGCCATGGCTGTGATTGGTCCGTCGGTCCGACGGACCAATCACAGCCTTGGGGGCAGGTGGGGTGAGGTGGGGTGAGGTGTGGTCATCACCGGTGACCCCCTCACGCCCCCTCACACCCGGCGGTGATTGATCCCTGTGTTACCGAGCGTCTGATTCGCCGGTAACACAGGAAAACGCTGCGATTGGCTGTTCACATTGAACAGCCAATCGCAGCGATCGCCGACGGGGGGGGGAGGCATCGCCGCCCCCCCCCCGGGCATGCTGGGACATGTCTGCTGTCAGGGACAGCAGACATCGTCCCTCTGTCACCGCGTCCCTAGACGCGGTGACAGTTTAAAGTCATGACGTATATATACGTCATGTGTCGGGAAGTACATCCCGGCCATGACGTATATATACGTCAAATGTCGGGAAGGGGTTAAGTAGTCGATTTGGGAAAAAAATGAAAAAACGTCAGTTTTTGCGATAAAAATCGCCAAAAACCCAACATCGATCTCTAATAAATGTCACCCCTTGTGTCTGTATCTAGTCTGTATCTAGCGTTGCATTTCTGTAATACCCTGTTCTCATTGCCTAAAAAACCCGGGTATTTGGCAGGTCGAGCAGTAATTTCCCGTGTCGCGTCTCAGTGTGAACGCGTCTTTGTGAAATTTCCGGGTGTTATGCACCCGGGAATTACACACAAGTTTTTTGCAGGGTTTTTCCTGGGTAATACACGGGTGTACGTCAGTTTTTTTAGTCGGGTGTACGTCAGTCTGAACAGCACAGACCCAAGTTTTTCACACAAGATGCGAAGTAGCAAGCTGATTGGGGAATGTAATCAGGTGACATGTGACGTCCATTTAATGCTGCGTCGAGGAGAGCAGAAATGGCGCACTGGAGGGATGAGGAAGTGTTGGAGCTGCTTGCTGTGAGAGGAGAGGAGGAAATTAATAAGCAAGTGACCGGCACAGTGAAGGACTCCACAGTTTACTACAACATTGCCAAAATCCTGTGTGCCCGTGGCATCATCAAAATGCAATGTGCTTGGGAAAAAAGGCCTCTTTTAATGACATCATCTTCAGCCAGCCAATAAAAGCTGCTTTCTAATACAGCCAATCACAGCTACTTTTTCAACAGCCAATCAAAGCTGCTATTATATTCACACACTTGTTGGCAGGGCAGACCAGGGGTAGCAGTGTGAACGGGTCAGACACGGGAATTTCCCGGGTCTAAGGCATACCTCCCAAGTGTCACGATTTCAGCGGGACAGTACCGATTTTCGGGTCCTGTCCCGCTGTCCCACCCGCAGCCGGCATTGTCCCGCTGCAGGGGGTGGCAGTTGGGAGCCCCCCAAGCTGATTGAATAGATGCTGTGCGCATGCGCACAGCATCTATTCGCGGCAGAAAATGGGGTTGCGGCTAATTTGCATAAGCCGCGCCCTCATTTGCATAGGCCCTATCCCCTTTCCAGGGGCTGGAGTGTCCCTATTCCAGCAGCCAAGAAGTTGGGAGGTATGCTAAGATGCAGTGAGAACGGGGTCTAAAAGTTGCGATGCTCTGTGCCCCGCCAAAAACCCGGCAAGAAAAACCCGGGTTTTTGCAGGGGCGGCAATGAGAACATGGTATAAAAAGAGTTTCATGTATTTGTACTTGCAGCCCCTCATGCTCATGTCAAGTACATAAATACACATATGCAGGGGGGTTCTTTAATTTTTTGATGCCATAACCAAGTCCCTGATAACTGGTTTGTTCACATAACCCAGTGTCCATACAAGGAATGTTATTTAACCTAACTACAAATAACTATGTGTAATAGCTACATGAAATATGATAGATTCCAGGGGTTAAAGTGAAGGGGAATGAGGTGGAACTTAGTTCCACCACCTCCAATGGTAGGGGGAACTGAGGTCCACCTCTACAACAGCCCTGAACAGTAATTCCAACAGAAAAGCCTGTCCTTGTGGCTTCTTCTTCTGGCTTCTGATGTGATGTCATGCCAACAACGCCGCTGAAGTGAAAAAGAGCCATTAAAAGGAGCAGGCCTTGTGCTTGCTAAAAACTGGGTAAGAGGGATCTGGATGGACTCAGAGAAAGCACAGGACATGGAGCTGCTGAGGGTCAGCGACAGATATGTATAAGTGTAATGTACTTCTTAGGTAAGTATAATTCCAATAATGTACCACTTTGTTTTGTCAATAGATTATTTTTATGAAGGGTAATATATTTATATTAAGAGTAAGAGATAACAACATATATTTTAACATCGTTACAATGCTTTCAATTACCGTAACCACAATTATGAAACTGCTACAATTTTCATAGTAAAACAATTAATGGTCCATAAACACAGTACGGGTTTCTGCAATAACCTTTGCATTCAAGTTTTCTTAAAAGGTTCTTCTAAGAGACTATAAATCCTAAGATTATAGAAATAGTCACTGTTTGGACGATCCAGATAAAACATTCCCTAACTTTCCTACACAGTGTAGTTTGTCTGTAGTTTTTACTTTGCGTGCACGTTTCTAAGATTTCCAGTGGGGAGAAAGTTAGTTATACTCTTGGTATTTCAGCTGTTTGCCAATCTGTTTACTCATTAAAATAAATATCAGAGTCAGAGGGAGCAGGCATTCAGGTGGGCGGCATTAAGCGAGCGAATGCTACTTAGCAAGTGGCACTGAATCAGGCCTGATCTCCCAACTTTGTAACATCTTCCATAATATGTGCTGGAATAAGTCCAAGGTTTATTTATTTAATTTATGTGACTTTTTACAGGTACACTACATTTTGCTCCTTGTGGGAAGAGACATTGCTCCGTTTGAGTCCCTGCTAGGTTGGTCTCCCTTTAGGGTAGGTGGTCTACCCAGTGACATATCTGTAATGCTGCACCAATTCTCTTAGTACTTGTATCTATGGATTCAAACACCTGCTGTACCAGTCCTGCAGAATCACTGGTAATATGCCTTGGCAACCATATTCCTGGTGTTTTGCGTATGCAGAGTAAGGAAAGCTCTGTGAAAATGCCTGCAGCACCATTTTCCCAGAGTCCAGTACATGTTCAGTAGACTAGCACAGCGACACTAGCCCAGCTATCACAGAGACTCTTATATTGATAGCCTGCTAGAGAAGAGGAGGCAAAACCAGATACTGTAATACACCTTGCTACCATTTTGGGCACAACTAGTTCTAGTCCAGAGGGACACCCATGTGTCCTCTGATCCTCCTCCACAAACACGTGGCCCATCTTGGAGTGGCACTGCAGCAGCAGACAGGGTGGCAGTTTTAAAAACTAGGCCCCAAAGAGCACATCATGTAGTAAAAAAGAGGTGCAAGATGCATTTGTCCTTGTCTCCCACCCTTATGTTGTATAAACAGGACATGCCCACTTTAACAAACCAATAATTTCAGCGACAGGGTCTGCCACACGACTGGCTGAAATGATTGCTTTGTTTTGGCCTCCACAAAACAAACTGCCAATGCTCCAAATAGCACATAATGCAAAGAAATGAGGTGCAAGATGGAATTGTCCATCTGAAAAAAGAAAAAAATATCAGTAGTGGAGATTGCAGGTGCTAGGCAGGAGATAATGTCACTGCGTCTTTGTAGGAGCTGGCAAAGATGATGATGAGGAGCTAAGGAAGAAAAATGGATGCTTATAGTAGGCTGAGCTGATAATGACATACTGGGGTGTTTATTATGATGACATGCCTTAGAAATTGCCTTGAGCAACGTCAGAGATCACACTCTTTTCCCGATACCAGTATTTTCCTCCATAGCAATCTCCTGTGTTGCTACACTACAGCTTGATATCCAGTCTGTGTGTGTGCATTCCAGTCACTATTGGCCCAGGTCACTATGGCTTCTTAGCCACATCCAGGTTTTTAAGTCTGTTGGTTACCAGGAGCTACCAGCTAACCAGGCGGCTATTTGCCATTTAGCCGCTATCCTGGAACATAGCGAACACCAGCTGACCAGATGGCTGTTTGACATTTTGCCGCTATCCTGGAGCATAGCAAGCACCAGCTAACCAGACGGCTGTTTGCCATTCAGATGCTTTGCTGGAGCATAGTGAACACCAGCAAACCAGAAGGCAGTTTGCCATTTAGCCGCTATCCAGGAGCATACGAAACCCAGCTAACCAGATGCTGTTTGCCATTTAGCCATTCTCCCGGAGCACAGCCAACATCAGTTAACCAGACGTTATTTGCCATTCAACTGCAAGCAGTGCAGCAAACATCATTTTAACATATGCTGTAAGCAACTCCGTATCTAGTTACCATCCAGTACCCAGGGCTTTTGCCTTCTAGTTCAAGGATGCTGTGTACCCCAGTCATCCCGGATTCTGTTCCTGTCACCAAGCTCAGCCTGTTTATGTTTTCTGAAATCCCCCAGTTAATAGCCAGAGAGGTGTTCCTAACTAGTTCCAGTTAATTGCCAAAAAGGCCATCCTTAGTTATTCTGGTACCTCCTAATTCTGTCTTTGCTAAGGAGGCACATTTATGTTATTTGGCACCTCAGAATTAAGTATATTAAAGGGTTATATTCCGGCATCCCCGGATTCAGGATATTTAGGAGACATCCCCGGATTCCAGTTATATTCTGGCATCACCGGAATCAGAATATAAAAGAGACATCCCCGGATTCCAGTCATATTCCAGCATCCCCGGATTCAGGATTATAAAGAGACATTACAGCAACCCCGGATTCCATTATTATTACGGCATCCCCGGATTCAGTACATTATAGCGTCAGTCCGGCATATCCAGAATCCAGACATATTCCAGGTCCGAATTCTCCAAATCATATCTAGCTACAAACATACCACCTCCATATTTGATTGCTTTTCACAATCAAGAACAGCTGGACTTATATGACAGCACAGAACACGCCACTTTACTTATATGGCAGCACCGTGCAGCATTTCTAGACTTACTAGACTTATGTGGCAGCACAGCTGGGTTGTTTCTAGACAATTTGACTCCCAGTGCGAACAAATAAATATATCTCCCCATACATATTTTGACAGTGAAGAAACTGTGCGCAGCAAAGGCATTCCCCTCAAAAGGGGTGTGGCTTAATATAAGGGATATGCACTTGTACAACCTGCATGACCAGACATTGGTTACTGCAGGAATGGTCATTGTCCTCCCACGCTTAAGTTGGATGGCTGAAGGGACATATAAACATAAAGGCCCACACATTGACCTAGTAGGCCTCAGAAATTAATCCCAAACAATGACAGGCTACTTAAATCAATGTATACGGGATATCCGTAATGCCTATTGCACATTATGCCCCGCACCGTGATGCCCATTACACATTTTGCCCCACACCGTAATGCCCATTACACATTATGCTGCACACTGTGATGCCCATTACACATCATGCCCCACACCAAAATGCCCATTACAGATTATGCCCCACACCATAACGTCCATTAGACAATATGCCTCACTCCACAATTCCCATTACACATTATGCCCCACAGGTTAGTACCCATTACACATTATGACCCTTAGTGTAATGCTCATTGCACATTGTGCCCATTATGCATTATCAGGGGCGGATTGGGGACTAAAAGTGGCCTGGAAAATTTCTGAAAGTGGCCTCATTTGGGTGGCAACAAATCAATAAAGGGTGGAGACAAAATAACGGTAGGTGTGATTATTACATCACTATACTTAGATACATTGTTGACAGGCAAAACTAATGCCACACACCCTAATGCCCATTACACATCATGTCAGGGCTTTTCAAATTTTCCTAAAATAGGGACAACATGGATAATGCGCACCACAGGCAGGTTAGAGTTACCTATGATTTTTATGCTAGCCCATAAGAGAGAGATGGAGTGGAGCTCAGAGAAATGGAAAGTGGAGAGAGAGATGGAGAGCAGAGAGTAGGGGTGTAACAAGAGCTGAGAGAAGTGAGAGAGAGAGAGAGAGAGAGAGAGAGAGAAAAGGGAAGGAAGAGAAAAAGGGAGAGAGAAAAAGGATAGAGAGATGGAGAGCAGAGAGAGAGGAGAGCAGAGAGAGAGAGCAGAGAGAGAGGAGAGCAGAGAGAGGAGAGAAAGAGAAGGAGAGAGACAAGGAGAGCAGAGAGAGAGAGGAGAGTGGCAAGAGAGAGAGAGGAGAGTGGCGAGAAAGAGAGAAGGAGAGCGGCGAGAGAAGGAGAGCAGAGAGAGAAGGAGAGCAGAAAGAGAAGGAGAGCAGAAAGAGAAGGAGAGAGAGGAGAACAGAGAGAGAAGGAGAGCAGAGAGAGAGAGAGACAAGGAGAGCAGGGAGAGAGAAGGAGAGCAGAGAGAAAGAGTGACGGAGAGCAGAGAGAGAAAAGGAGAGGAGAGAGAAGGAGAGCAGAGAGAAAGAGAAGGAGAGAGAGAGATGAGGAGAGAGAGACAAGGAGAGAAGGGAGAGAGAGAGGAGAGTGGCGAGAAAGAGATAAGGAGAGTGGCGAGAGAGAAAGAAGGAGAGTGGCGAGCGAGAAAGAAGGAGAGTGGCGAGAGAGAAAGAAGGAGAGTGGTGAGAGAGAAAGAAGGAGAGTGGCAAGAAAGAAAAGCAGAGTGCAAAGAGCAAGAGAAGGAGAGCAGTGAGAGAGAAGAGAGGAGAGTGGTGAGAGAAAGAAAGAGTGGCGAGAGAAAGAAAGAGCGGTGAGAGAGAAAGAAGGAGTGGTGAGAGAGAAAGAAGGAGCGGCGAGAGAACAAGAAGGAGAGTAGTGAGAGAGAAAGGGGAGCAGCGAGAGAAAAAAGGAAAGGGGAGTGAGAGAAAGAAAGAAGGAGAGCGGAGTGAGAAAAGAGAGAGAGAGAGGAGAGCGAGAGAGAGAGGAAAGCGCAGACAGAGAGAGACAAGGTGAGCGCAGAGAGAGACAAGGAGAGTGCAGTGCAGTGAGAGAGAAGAGAGGAGAGCAGCGAAAGAGAAAGAAGGAGAGTGGCAAGAGAGAAAGAATGAGAGGAGTGGGAGAGAAGGAGCACGCACAGAAAGAGAGAGAGAGGAGAGCGAGGAGTACAGGGAGAGAGAAGGAGAGCAAAGTGAGAAGAAGAGGAGATTGGGGGAGGAGATAGACCAGAAAGGGAGAGAAAGAAAGAAAGAGAGGGAAGAGTGGGGGAAACAGAACCCAGCAAAACCCCCCTTCTTTACTTTCAATATACAAGACAAATAGTGTACCTGAGGCAGCAGGTCAACAGCAGGTGTTTTGAGGGTCAGGGCAACAGCAGGTCCCATAGTGGATGCTGAGGTGGCCAGTCCCTTGGAGGAGGCAGAGGTGGCCAGTCCCGTGGAGGAGGCAGAGGTGGCGGTTCCCATGGAAGAGACAGAGGTGACAGGTCCCATGGAAGAGACAGAGGTGACAGGTCCCATGGAAGAGACAGAGGTGACAGGTCCCATGGAAGAGACAGAGGTGACAGGTCCCGTGGAAGAGACAGAGGTGACAGGTCCCGTGGAAGAGACAGGCAGAGGGGGCAGGTCCTGTGGAAGAGGCAGGCAGAGGCGGTAGGTCCTGTGGTAGAAGCAGCGGGTTCTGTGTAGAGGGAGCTCCGTTCGGGCAGCAGTGGGTCACGTGGAGAAGACTGAGGCGGGTGTAGTTAGTGTAGTGTACCACACCATATACCCCTTATACACATTATGCAACACAATAGTAGACCCCCTTTACTTGCCCTTTACATATTATGCCACACGGAATGCGATGAAATTCACATTATGCCACACGGAATGAGTCAAAATTCCCATTATGCAACATGAAATTTGTCAAAAATTCACATTATGCTACACGGATTAATCCGAAATTCTTGGAGAAGGACTGACGGGGATGCAGGAATATAAACGGGGGGATTCACGGATAGAGACAGTGTGGAAGCAGGGAAACTGATGGTGAGGACGCACGGACAGTGAGGATACCAATCACTATAGCGAGCTATTTACTGTGCAAGCCTACCAGGAGTCCAGTGGTGCTCCAGTGGCAGCAGAAATTACATCCAGTCGCACCCCACATGGGAACCCTGTGTTGCTCCAGAGGCAGCGGGGATTACAGCCGGATGCAGTCCCAGCAGAACCCAACAGGGGTCCAAAAAACTGGCACATCACTGTAGTACTTAAAAAAAAGTTTATTTTATTACATTAGTCTAGGTAAGAAAAGCTACTATTTTTGAAGTACTGCAGTGATGTGCTTGTTTTTTGGATCCCTGCCAGGCCCTGGATGACCATGGACAACATAATTATGGCAAAGCTATACAGGGCAGTGGAGTGCCGGCATATATCTACAATATAGGAACAATATATTGTAGATATATGCCGGCACTCCACTGCCCTGTAAAGTCGCAGTGGCACCTGGTGCCCTCCCTCGGATTGGCCCCTGCGGTGGTAGCATTATTCAGGTATGCAGATGGGCGATATAAATATATATATATATATAAATTTATATCAGAAGAGGCAGTACACCATAAACACTTTTTAGGTTAGTGCAGGTATGTCCAATGTTGGCCCTCCAGATGTTGTGAAACTACACATCCCAGCACGCTTTGCCACAGTTTTGCTATTAGAGAAAGCTAAAACTATTGCAAAGCATGCTGGGATGTGTAGTTTCACAACATCTGGAGGGCCAACGTAGGACATGCCTGGGTTAGTGCCTTCAATGGAGTTTCCTATAAATGGGTCCAAATGTAGAAGTATGCAGGAGGGGCACTTGAAAATAATTCAGCAGACACTGTAAAGTATTTCAGCTGCTACTTTACAGTGTCTGCTGAAACATTTTCTAGTGTGGCGTCTGTATATATATATATATATATATATATATATATATATATATATATATATATATATACACATACACACACATATATATATATATATATATATATATATATATATACATGTATATATATATATATATATTTATTTACAGTTTCTTATATAGCGCAGCAGATTCCGTTGCGCTTTACAATAGTAGACAGTGATAAGACAAACTGGGTAACAACAGACAGACTTGGAGGTAGTAGGGCCCTGCTGCAAGCTTACAATCTATTAGGTATATAGGAGGGAAACACAAGGACAGGCACCAGTAATAGCATAGCAGTTACAAATCCAGAAGGGAAGCTATATAATACATAAGTGCCTCGGAGGGTTATGCATGTAGAACTTAAATATGATAGGCTTGCCTGAAGAGGTGAGTTTTCAGGGAACGCTTGAAAGTTTGGAGACTTGTGGAGAGTCTTAATGTGCGTGGAAGGGCATTCCATAGGATGGGAGCAGCCCGATGAAAGTCCTGTAATAATGAATGGGAGCTAGTGATCCGTGCAGAAGAGAGACGCAGATCTTGTGTAGAGCGTAGTGGTCGAGATGGGAGATATTTTGTGATAAGTGCAGAAATATATGCTGGTGCAGTATGGTTAATAGCTTTATAAGCAAGTAGAAGTGTTTTATATTGAATACGGTAATATACAGGCAACCAATGGAGGGACTGGCAGAGCGGATCAGCAGACGATGAGCGTCTTGCAAGAAAGATCAGCCTAGCAGCAGCATTTAAAATTGATTACAGTGGTGAGAGTCTGTTCTTGGGAAGACCAGTTAGGAGACTATTGCAATAATCAATGCGGGATATAATGAGTGCATGGATAAGAGATTTGGTAGTGTCTTGTGTGAGATAGGGTCGTATTTTGGATATGTTTTTTAGATGCATGTAACATGATTTGGAGACAGATTGAATGTGGGGAACAAAGGACAGTTCAGAGTCGAGGATGACCCCTAAGCAACGAGCTTGTGGGGTAGGGTAGATTATCGAGTTGTCAACAGCGATGGAGATGTCAGGATGGTAACTGTTCTTAGTTGGCGGGAATATAAGTAATTCTGTTTTGGAAATATTTAGTTTGAGTTGGCGACAAGACATCCAAGATGAGATGGCAGAGAGACAATCAGAAACTCGACCCAAAACCACTGGTGACAACTCTGAGGTTGATAGATAGATTTGAGTATCATCAGCATACAAGTGAAACTGAAATCCGAAAGAGCTGATTAGTTTGCCAAGAGAGGAGGTATAGATTGAGAAGAGCAGAGGACCTTAGACTGAGCCTTGCGGAACTCCGACTGACAGAGGTAATGAAGAGGAAGTAGAGTTAGAGAAGTGAACACTGAAAGAGCGATCAGATAGGTAAGATGTGAACCAGGAAAGGGCTGTATCATTAAGACCTAGGGAGTGTAGTGTTTGTAAGAGAAGAGAGTGATCGACGGTGTCAAATGCAGCAGAAAGATCAAGAAGAATAAGTAGCCTTTAGACTTAGCCGTTACCAGATCATTCACCACTTTAGTCAGTGCTGTCTCAGTGGAGTGTTGAGAGTGAAAACCTGACTGAAGTGGGTCTAATAGGGTGTTAGAGTTAAGAAAGTTTGTGAGGCGAGAGTAGACAAGTCTCTCCAGGAGCTTGGAGAGGCATGGGAGCTGAGATATAGGACGATAGTTAGAGAGCTGGGTCAGAATTCTGTTTTTTAGGAATAGGAGTTATCACTGCATGTTTGAGCAGAGAAGGAAAAGTACCAGTAGTAAGAGAGAGATTGCAGATTTTAGTTAAGGTTGGAATAATCACAGGAGATAGATTTTTAATGACTTGCGCAGGTATAGGATTGAGAGGAGAGGTAGTAGAGTAAGAGGATAATAAGAGTGCGGATACTTCCTTTTCATTTGTGGGCTCAAATGAAGAGAAAGTGCCAGAGGGTTCAGGTGGGAATGAAAGAGGGTTAGAGGTTGTGAAAGAGCATACCATTTCATCTCGGATGTTATCAATCTTGTCCTTAAAGTAGGAGGCAAGTTCTTGTGCACTGATGGTAGCCGGTGGGGGGGGAGGGGGAGGGTACAGAAGAGACTTAAAGGTGTTAAAAAGTCGCTTAGGGTTGGAGGCATGAGAAGAGATGAGAGAGATTGGTAGTATGTTTGTTTGGCAGTGTCCAAAGCATTGCTGTAGGAGTAGTAGCTAGTTTTATATGCGAGGAAATCAGTCGTACTACGAGATTTGCGCCATTGGCGTTCTACTTTACGTGACTGATTTCGTAGTTGTCTTGTTGTTTTGGTGTGCCACGGTTGGCATCTAAGCCTACGTGGGGTGTAATGGGTAGCTGGAGCCACGTCATCAATGGCTGTTTCAAGAGTCTGGTAGAGGTGGGAAACAGTGGAGTCAGGAGAGGTAAATGTAGAAATTAGTGAGATCTGTTGTTGCAGGGAGGTGGTAAGTTGTGGAAATAAATTGCATTAGTATTTCTGCGGGTTAGAGTAGGCTTGCATAATTTCAGTGTCAGTGAGCTTGGGGTAATGGAAGAGAGTGAGAGGGTAATGAGATTGTGATCAGAGAGAGGGAAGGGAGTGTTAGTAAAATCAGAGACTGAGCACAGCCTGGCGAAAACAAGGTCAAGGCAGTGGCCTTCCTCATGAGTAGAGGAGTCAGACCACTGGGAGAGGCCGAGAGAGGAGGTTAGAGAGAGGAGTTTGGAAGCATGCAAAGATGGTGGACTGTCAATAGCAATATTGAAGTCACCCAGGATGACAGTGGAGATGTCAGAGGATAAGAAATGGGGGAGCCAGGCAGAGAAATCTTCTAGAAATTGAGTTTTGGGAAGCCCAGGTGGGCGATAGATAGCAGCAACACGCAGAGAGAAAGGGGAAAAAACCCTAATAGAGTGAACTTCAAATGATGTAAATGTGAGTGAAGGAGCAGATGGTAGAACTGAGTATGTGAAGTCTTGTGACAGTAATATACCAACCCCACCTCCTTTACAGTTACCAGGCCTGGGGGAGTGAGTGAAGTGGAAACCACCATGTGACAGTGCTGCAGGCGAGGCCGTGTCTGATTGTGTGAGCCAGGTTTCTGTAACTGCCAGCAGGTTGAATTTGTGAGAGATAAAGAGGTCATGGATGGATGTTAATTTATTGCAAACAGAGCGTGCATTCAATAGGGCACATTTAAGTTGTTTGGAGTGTGGTGGGAGGCATGTGATATTTATGAGGTTAGCCGAATTTCTAGGCATACAACCAGTAAACTCTGAGTGGGACAGGTAGTTTGGGCCTGGGTTTGGTGATATGTCACCAGCTAATAAGATTAGAAAGGAGAGATAGATAAAGGTGGATGTTTGTGTTTTTTTGTATTGGTGGTGGGATGTGGATGTGAAAGTACAAGTAGAGAAGTAAGCAAAGAGCTCATGAGTGTTTAGAAGAGGGGAGTGAATAATAGAGGAGGCAATGTGCACAGAGTGGTGAGTGTAAGGGAGATTACAGGATGAGTGAAGTTTGGTGAAAATTCCATGTAATGAAATGAGAAGTAGCAGTTTGGTAAGCATGATGTAATAATGTATATTGTATTTACCTTGCTTGATGTTGTTCAATGTTTTTAACTGTTTCTTTAACTGTTCTTTAAAAGTAATATCACTTTGTAATCTCTCACTTAGTAGATTTCTAACTTAGAGAACTGCCCAGGCAGAGGACTGCCTTATAAGTGAAGATATATACCAAGTCTGATTAGAAGAGGCTACAGCTGAGGTCACATGACCAGCTAATCAAAGGACATCAATTAGCTTGTTTTAAATAAACACTAGCCAAAAATATATACCCCAATAAATTAGGCCTCACTGACAACAGCTTCAAACAGGTTATGCAAAGGCTAGAAACATCCTTAACAATACAACACTGGTTCTGCAATTGCCATAATTCAGATTAGCAGTTAAAAGTGATTTCAGGAGACAAATGAAAAGTCACATACATGGAATAATTACTGC
>NC_139225.1:52634318-52644318 GCF_055691185.1 Crinia signifera | reverse complement strand
GTTTGGATAGGTGCAGGGGAGTGACCTTTGGAGTCCTTTGTCTGTTGGTATCGTCGTCAGGGGTTGTAAATAGCAGTAAGAACCGGTTACAACTAGATTCTTTTGTTATACACTTTTTAACAGAAACAGTCTTGGGAATATGGATTTTGTCCATAACTATCGGACCGTATGAATTGCGATTTATTCGCAATGACCGGAATACTGCGCATAAGAAACGGAACGTAACGGTACTAAACATTATACAGAAGGATGTATGTAATGCTAACTAAGCTATGTGTGGTGCTCTGAACCTTTAACTATATTTTATTTAGTGTAAGTATGGTATTATGAATTTATGTGTAATAGTATGGCTGCGCTTCTGGTCCACTTTGTCACACAGACTCGGGTAGGATACTTTATTTGCGCAACTCTGCGAACCAAAATGGCGGCCATACTATCCTAAAATGGCGTGTGTGCAACTCGACTTTAACAGTCCACCCTTTGACAGTAAATATAAAACTGTCACAGTACAAACATTTTACATAACAATACAGAAATTCATAATCCTAACAGAGAAATTGGGATCCGTGAATTAAACATATAAGGGGAGTAAACCATCTGCTCTTTGGCCGATCCAGGATCATGGATAAACGATGGGCCGCATTTATCGAACAATCTACTCAGGGTGACGAAGGATAATGTACAATTTTTGGGATAAAAATAAAAACAAGGGAGGTTACAACATATACACTTTCACAAATATGGTTTCTTTAAAGGGTGGTGGTTTCGATTCTAGGGTCATATACCAAACCCTGGTCTTCCTCTGCATCTCTCGTTCTTACACTCATGATTTCAGTACGTTTTGTCTTTCCCCGGGTCACCACTTTTAAACATTTGAACAATAACACAAAGACTATGATTGCACCACCGATACAGAGGAGGAGTTTTCCGATGTTAGCTATAATTCCTTGCGCCCATTCTCCTAAACCGGAGAACCAGTGCATTGGGTTCAACCAGGAGGTCCATTCACTGACCTTATCACCTATTTCTGCCAGGCTGATATTGTGTTCCCTTCTAAATTCCCCATTTAAGCTGAAGAATCTCATCCATCCGATGATCGATGATTTCTTCTGGGTCTTCAGTATTGTTGGTGATGTATGTACAACATTTCACCCCAAACTGTGTGGAGAGGGTGACACAATATCCTCCTGTCATGGCTGTCAGATAGTTCAACACCATCCGATGTTGTACTAGCTCTCTTTTATATGCTTGTAACTCTCTCCCAGTGTATCTAAAGGTGTCATCATAAATCTCAGTGATGTTATCTACCAAGCTGGCTAATGCTTGGATATACTTAAAATTTATGACTCCTCTGGCGGTATGGGTGATATCTAATGCAATGAGGAGTTGGATACCGAATGATTTGTGTATTAATTCAGAAGCTAGGGGTTCTTTCTTGATTGTTAAATCCCTTTTATGGATTTGGTCATAATGGGTATGAGTGTAAGGAGGAGGTACACCTCTGTGTATGCTTACCATTTCATCATGTGTAAGGGTCATCACTTCAGGTAACACTCTACCTAAATAACAAATTCCCACGTAGTTCATGGAGAGCCATTTGTACGCCCTTCTACCACAAATATAATAAACATCGTCAGGGAGAAAATAAGGGACAAAGTATTTCATGATTTTGTCACACATTATCCATAAGAACATTCCTGTCCCCTGCTCCCTGACTTGTTCCTCACAGGTTTCTGGCTGTAGGGTCATATTACAATAACCGGCTGATACTCTGCCGGCCATCATTTTACTTTTCTTCACAGTGTAGACATATTTATAGTGTCTCCCACTGGTGCGGATCTTTAACAATAATTCCTTATCAATAGGCCCTCCATCTGGACGCTGGGAGTAAGTTATTGTCTGGTTGTGCCATGTCACTTCCCAAGTACCAATCATTCTGGAACTAGAGAAGTTCATACATACCAGGGACTTATCCACTTGGTATGGGTGTAATCTAAGACTAGGGGACCTGGTATACAGGTATCTCTTATCCAGGGGCCTCCCTTTATTTAATACGCTTATCTCTGAGATATTTAGTGGGTATGGGACTAGGCCTACACTACTTCTTTTATGTAGTACTTGTGAACACACCCAGCATTCTGTTTGGTTTAAGACCTTACCCACTAGTGAGTGGTAATCACTCAAGGGATGTCTGCCCGTAGTTGCCTTACTCATCGACTGACATCGCTGGATGCATTCTTCTTTCATTTTCGGCTGACAATATCTACAGACACAGTACTCACCAGACAATAACTCATCACATAGCCCTTGAACTACGTTTTCCTCATACCTTTTACCTTCTCCTGTTATGGGTAAAGTATCAAGCTGGTTTAGGGATTCTACTTCACCCATATCTGGGTCCATTATTATACTGTCAGAACTCCGCTCCGATCGCTCTAGAGTGTGGCAGCCACCAAGTATCCTTGAATGAGGAAGAGGAAATAGGAAGAAAACAAGAAAATAGATATATAACTGTGAACCTGTTGCTTGGAGTCCTTCCATCATCTCTACCAGGGGACTCTTATTTGCTCTGCTCTTCGACCTTTGCTCGCTCAGGTTGCTTGACCTTGGCTGCCTTTCAGTCCTCCCGGAACAATGCTTCTAGCGATACTTCTTCTCTTTCGCTCTCTGCACACGGGAACTCTGGGTTACTGGCTTTCTTGCAGTGGGACGAATGTATCCAAGTCTCTCTCTCTGCGACTTTAATTGATGTAGTGCTGGTCAACAAAACTTGGTACGGTCCTTCCCAACGGTCTATCAAACAACCTGAGCGTAAAAAATTTCGGATCATAACAAAGTCTCCTGGTTTAAGATTATGACAGTTCTCGATAGGCTCATCAGGTGTCAATAAATTCAGCTCCTTTTGTTGTTTCCTTAGCTGTTTGTTTAGCTTTAGGATATACTGTACAGTTAGCTCATTATTACACTTGAGATCATCCTGTGGGTCTATCATGACGTGTGGCTGCCGACCAAACAATATCTCGAAGGGGGACAAGTTGAGCGGAGCCCTGGGAGTGGTCCTAATGCTATACAGCACAATAGGCAGTGCCTCTGGCCATAACAACCCTGTTTCAGCCATAACTTTACCCAATTTGTTCTTAATAGTACCATTCATTCTCTCAACTTTGGCGCTCGCCTGGGGACGATATGGAGTATGAAGTTTACTATTAATCCCCAGGAGTTTACACATGATTTGGAAGACCTCTCCTGTGAATTGAGTGCCTCTGTCACTCTCGATGACCTTTGGGATACCATATCTACAGACAAACTCTTGACATATTTTCTTTGCTGTAAAGGTAGCAGTGTTGGAGGCAGCGGGGAAAGCCTCCACCCAGCTGGAAAACATGTCAACACATACTAATACATATTTCAAATTTCTACAGGGTGGTAACTGTATGAAGTCGATTTGTATTACCTGGAAAGGGCCTTCTGTAGGAGGGATGTGGGATGGCTCTGTTGGGATGGCTTTTCCAATGTTCTTCCTCAAACAGGTGAGGCATGACATTGCCACTTTACCTGCTTGAGAAGCGAACCCTGGTGCACACCAGTAGGCCTTTACCAGCTTGCACATACCTTCCTTCCCAAGATGTGTCAGCCCATGGGCCGCCTCGGCTAGACTAGGAAGGTATGCCCTGGGGGCCACTGGTTTCCCGTGTCCATCTCTCCAAAGTCCGGTGGACTCTTGGCCACATCCTAAGAGAGAGGACATAGGTCAGTCGCACAGGATAATAACGTGATGGATGTGTTTCCGAAAGGACCCTCCTAGTAATGAGTATAATTATACAATTATTTCTTATAAGTGATGAGGGTGTGCTACCTCAGGCATAGAATTTTACAGGAAAAGAAGGACAGGAAGAATGCCTTTTGTTGGTGCACCTAAGAGTAATGAGACTCATAATACATAACTTTTATTAAATTCATATAAAAAATATCTGCGAAATAAAACCAGGACATACAACAATCACACAAAGTAAAAAGGGGAGGACGTTCCCCTGACTCAGTGTGACCCCCTGATCACCGCAACCCCTATCTGTAAGTGTTTGATACTGTGGGTTACAATAGAGGAGTGGGTATTCTCCTAACTGTGGCGAGATGGCGGTAGTATTTGGTCAGAAATATATGTCTCACTCATTGGGAGATAGTACATGAATAAGGGTGAGGTACGTGCTTATTGAGGACAATCCTCTAATCGTGCTGCTCTCAGCCTAAGTATCCGCTAATGCTCACAGATGTTTAAATGGCTGGTGAACCTAATATTAGAGGTGTGCAAGCACGCACTCGCCTTTTTCACCCAGGTAAGTATTTAAAGGACTGGGTATTCTCCTACATGTGGCGTATTTAGCGATAAAGTCTGTATCACAGGTACTATCTCATATATTCGGAAGGTAGTGAGTGAGAGAGGGTGAGGCACGCACCTATTGAGGACTATCCTCTGATAGTGCTGCCCTCAGCCCAGGTAGCCGTAACCGCTCACAAGTACTGCCGGCTGGTGAACCCAATCTGAGGTGTGCAGGCATGCACTTTCCTCGTTCACTCAGCTCGCTCAGACAGCGCTAAGTCTGGCGCCAGACTAGCGTGTCAGTCTGCGGGCGGACCGCTCTCAAGTTCTGCGCAACAATACAGTTCAAAATTTCAACATTTGTAAGTGGGGAGGGGAAGAGGGGGTTTAAAACACACTGAGTGTGTCAAGACGGTCAGCGTACGCTTCGCAGTGACCTTCGCAGGTCCTGAGGAAGCGTTCGCTGCGAAGCGTACGCTGACCGTCTTGTGAGCGGTTACGGCTACCTGGGCTGAGGGCAGCACTATCAGAGGATAGTCCTCAATAGGTGCGTGCCTCACCCTCTCTCACTCACTACCTTCCGAATATATGAGATAGTACCTGTGATACAGACTTTATCGCTAAATACGCCACATGTAGGAGAATACCCACTCCTTTAAATACTTACCTGGGTGAAAAAGGCGAGTGCGTGCTTGCACACCTCTAATATTAGGTTCACCAGCCATTTAAACATCTGTGAGCATTAGCGGATACTTAGGCTGAGAGCAGCACGATTAGAGGATTGTCCTCAATAAGCACGTACCTCACCCTTATTCATGTACTATCTCCCAATGAGTGAGACATATATTTCTGACCAAATACTACCGCCATCTCGCCACAGTTAGGAGAATACCCACTCCTCTATTGTAACCCACAGTATCAAACACTTACAGATAGGGGTTGCGGTGATCAGGGGGTCACACTGAGTCAGGGGAACGTCCTCCCCTTTTTACTTTGTGTGATTGTTGTATGTCCTGGTTTTATTTCGCAGATATTTTTTATATGAATTTAATAAAAGTTATGTATTATGAGTCTCATTACTCTTAGGTGCACCAACAAAAGGCATTCTTCCTGTCCTTCTTTTCTTGGCCACATCCCTTCGACTTCCATACTGCTCTTTCCTATGGGGAACACAAATTCTGCATGTCTATCAGTTTGGATGTGGATACTTTGTTCAGTGTATAGAGGTTTGTAGGATGGGTGGAAATATTTACAGGGCATGCGGCCCTTTTCGCTGCCTCATCAGCGCGGCTGTTATCAAGGGACACCGGGTCCTTCTCTGATGTGTGAGCTTTGCACTTGATAACAGCCACTCTGTCTGGAAGCTGGATAGCTCCCAGAAGTCTTCTAATGTATGTCGCATGCGCCACTGGTGTGCCAGCCGCCGTCATGAAATTTCGGAGGCGCCATAGGGCTCCAAAATCATGTACTACTCCGAAAGCATATCCGGAGTCGGTATATATGTTAACTGATTTTCCTTTGGCCAGTTCACATGCTCTGGTCAGTGCCACCAGTTCCACTACTTGTGCTGAGTGAGGTGGTCCTAAGGGTTCAGCTTCCACAATACCTTCTCCATCTACTACCGCGTAGCCTGTGCACAGCTCTCCCATCTCCGTTTGTCTATGACAGCTACCATCAGTGAATAAGGTTATGTCTACCTCACTTAATGGGCTGTCGCATATGTCAGGACGTGCTGTAAAGGTCTGATTCAAGTAGGTCATGCAATCATGTTTGTCCTCACCTTCACTAAACTCTGCCTTACCATATTCAGCAACATTCCCATCACCCTCCACCCTTTGTGCCTTGGAGGGCACATGAGGAAGGAATGTGGCTGGGTTTAGTGTGTTGCATCTTTTGATAGTAATATTTACTGGGGCCATCAGCGCCAGTTCCCACTTTGTGCAGAGTTTAGGAGGGCAGAGACAGCATGGGGAGCATGAACAGTTAAATCGTGTCCTAACACCACATCCTCACTCTTGTTTACTAGTTATGCTATCGCAGCCACACTTCGTAAGCAAGTTGGGAGTGAGCGTGCTACTGTGTCCAGCTGGCCACTGTAGAACGCTACTGGTCGGTTGGCATCACCATGTTTTTGGACAAGTACTCCTGCCGCACACCCAGCTGATTCTGTTCCGTACAGTTCAAAGGGTTTCCCGTAATCTGGCATTCCCAGTGCTGGGGCCTTTGTTAGGCTCACCTTTAGTTCCTCGAAAGCCAGCTCAGATTCCTCAGTATGAGAGACCCGGTCTGGCTTAGTTGAGGAAGCCATCTCTTGCAGTGGTAATGCCAGAATAGAGAATCCTGGGATCCAATTGCGACAGTATCCACACATGCCTAGGAACGTACGGATCTGGTGCTGGGTCTGTGGCAGTACCATGTTTTGAATCACTTGGATTCGGTCATCAGTGAGGTGTCTTAGCCCTTGGGTAAGGCAGTGGCCCAGATACTTAACCCTGGTCTGACATAATTGTAGCTTATCCTTTGATACTTTATGTCCTGTCTCTGAGAGATGCATCAGCAGCTGTCTAGTGTCATCTACTGATGACTCCAGTGACTCAGAGCACAACAATAAGTCATCGACATATTGTATTAGTATCGAACCACTCATAGGTTGAAAGGATTGTAAACAATCATGCAAGGCCTGGGAGAAGATGCTGGGGCTGTATATGAATCCCTGAGGGAGTCGAGTCCAAGTATACTGTACTCCTCTGTAGGTAAAGGCGAACAGATACTGGCTGTCAGGGTGTAAAGGGACAGAGAAAAATGCAGAACACAAATCAATGACTGTGAAATGAGTACAGTGAGGTGGGATTTGCATTAGGATGACAGCTGGGTTTGGCACTACGGGGAATTGGCTCTCAACTACTTTGTTTACCCCTCTTAGATCCTGCACTAGTCTGTAGCCCCTCCCCCCGCTCTTTTTCACAGGAAAGATGGGACTATTGGCCGTGCTGGAAGTTCTAACTAGGATTTCCTGTTGGAGCAATCGCTGGATCACTGGGTATACTCCTAGTTCGACTTCAGGTTTTAAAGGGTATTGTGGTATTTTTGGGGCTATCCTGCCTTCTTTTAAGCGGATCTCTACTGGAGCTACATTTGCCATTAGCCCAGCATCCTGTCCATCTTTAGTCCAAAGGGAACTCGGTATTTGTGCTGTAATTTCAGCTACCCTAGATGGATTTGACTCTATAACAGTGGAATACAACATTAGCCTCTGAGGACTGTCCAGCATATCTTGCACTTCTTGTGTAAGATTTCTAGGAGTGTCCAGAAATACCCCATCGGGGGTGCAATAGATGACACATCCCATTTTACATAGTAAATCTCTACCCAGGAGGTTAGTCGGGGCCGCTGCAGCCAACAGGAAAGAATGTTTGGTATGCAGGGGGCCGATTGTAACATCTGCTGGTTTCGTCAGTGGGTAATGTTGTATTTTTCCTGTTACCCCGATTGCTGCTACTGATTGATCAGTGAAACCCAAGTGAAGAGGAGTGTTGAGAACAGATCTGGCCGCCCCTGTATCAACCAAAAAGGTTTGCCTTACTCCAGCTATATCAACCTTTACCTTAGGTTCCTCTCTAAGGTGTTGTGTTAATCTAACTGGCTGTAGGATACAGGTATGACCTGTTTCCTATTGTCTTACCTGAGTTGCCCTTAGTACAGTGTCAGCCATCAGATGGGGAGGAGGCATGTTGCGTGACCTGTCTGTCTCCTCCCATTGTCTAGGGGTTGGGTATCTCCGCGTCTCACCCTGGTAAGGCTCCCAGTCTCGCTTATGTGTTTGGTAACTCCTAGGATTTCCTGATTTGCATCGATTTGCAAAGTGTCCCTCCCTGTTGGAGTTGTAGCAAATTATTGGCTTTCTACCTGTGTCTCTGGTGTTCTGATGGTGTGGGGTCTTGTTAGGGGCCTTACTAAAAGCTTGGATGCTAACCATCATCAATTTATCAGTTTGCAGCTCTCTGTGCTTCTTAATGTTACGGTCGTGGTCCATGGCAGATTCCCGTAGGGCATCTACTGTCATTCCACGCCAATTTGGGAAAGATGTTTGGACTCTGGCTCTCAGATTTTCTTTAAGCCCTTCCACCAGCACAGAGACAATCATTTCCCTCAGGTGGGGGTTGTCCTTAGGCTCGGAGACACCAGTGTATTTTGATACCGTTTTCAAGGCCCTGGTGAAATAATCACCAGCGGTTTTACCATCCTTTTGTTTGATGGTGAATATCTTGCTATATTCCACTGCCGCAGGAAAATATACTCCCAATTGTAAGTTGATTAGGCGAATATTTTCCTGGTTGATCTCATCATTTATTTCCCTGTCCCCTCTCAACCCACTATCCTGAATGAATTTCGGGATGTCTATGTGGGTAGGGAGACAGGCCCTCAACATGATTCTCCAATCCTTGTTGGTGGGTTCATCAGAGTTTCCCAGATCCCTTACAAATTTCTGGCTCAGGGCCAGATCTTTCCTAGGATCAGGGAAATCTGAAATGATGGACCGCAGTTCTAACCGTGTCCATGGATTTAGCATGGTCATCTTTCTGGTAGGTATCACACCCTCTCTGTCTGCCTTACCATAAGGAACCTCCAGCGTGCGTACAGGGTATGTTTGCACCACCTCCGCATTACTGGGACCTGGTCTGGAGTCGACTGTGTCTGTGCTGTGTGGTGCTATCTTACCTGAGTCCAACTCTATGTTGTTGGCATCAGCCGTCTCCTCTTCCTGTGCTGGAGCCCCAGCAGCAGGTTTTGCATGTTCAGCCTTTCCCTCAAGCATGTTAATTGCATGGGAGACGGCCAATGCCAACAGCTGCTTGTTCTCTTCTTTGGTTTCCTTATAAGGGGATAAGACAGGGTACAAGTTAGCAATGGCTAAATCTTTACGGATATTTTGTTTAGCAGTTATTAATCCCTCCGGCACATATGGAGGTGGGGGAGCGGTTGCGACGGTTGCATTCCTGTTGCGGCTGATTGTATCTGATATTGCTAGACATCCTCCCCATTGTTCCTGCCCTTCCTTCTGCCACAATTTAAGAATTTCTATGTGCTTCACTCTCTTCTTACGACAGGAGAGTAGACATATTTCATCTTTTACTGCCGATAAGATTTCTGGATCAAAGCTACCAACGCTGGGAAATTCTAACTTGCTGCCCTGTGTCATCTTTTTCCATTTCTTTTGGTAAACAACTGCTCGTTCACCGTGCTTACTGCACATAATGAAAGCTGCCTAGCACGGTATCCCTATGCGACCCGTTATTACCCATGATTACAGGAATAAACGTTCACAACTTAGTAGACACCGGTGGGTCGTTTATATCGTGAGTAGCTCCCAAAACACTCCTTCTCAGTGACCTAGAACGTTCCCACAATCAAGTGAGGCGCGAAGGGTACGAGGTAATAATACTCAATCACCAAGTCTTTCAACTAGTAGCGAACTACTAGTCAACTTGCAAGGTGCGGCCAAATTTTTCCAGGACACAACAAAACTGGTTTTTCCTGTATCCCCAAAAACTGGTATTTTTAAAGCAGCTAATCGGATCACTGGGTTCCGATTTAGCTTCTTGTACCCTCCCGGTGGATCAAAATAGGTAGTTCCACGGAAGGGGCAGTTCCTATGGGCACGCCGTCACGTGCACCTTGTCC
>NC_139225.1:52526818-52629318 GCF_055691185.1 Crinia signifera | reverse complement strand
GTCTCTCTCTTGGCGCAAAGTCCCAAGCCAGGGGCAGGCAAAGGTTCAGGAGCTTTGTGGCATAACCCTCCCCGACTGACTTTTATTAAAATAGATTGGCAGCCTAGAGCAATGTCCCCATACTGCGCACATATTGGCCCAGCCTGCACACTCTACCACTACCTGGCCAGCAGGAGGGCAAATCAGTGCTGTGATTCGTGGGTGGAAAGGTGGTGGGTCCTAAAATATGCACCATCACTAGATTTTAGGTAAAATATGCAATAACATGTGAGAATGGGCAAAATATGCGAATGCATATGCAAATATGCAAATGCATATAATCCTGTCTCTACTAATTATCATTGCAGGCTGATTGTCATTACACCCTCAAATAAATGTATCGCTGGGTGGCATGTGCATACACAGTGGTTAGCAATGCACCATCACTTAGATGTATCACTAGGTGGTAACAATCAAACATGTATTAAACGTCTGTGTGAGGACATGATATAACAGCTTTCAACAAAAATTTGACATAGACTGTTGTAAACATCTTAACTTTAGTTCCAAGGCTGACTGCCAATAGAACAACTAATTACAAGCCATATTTAATATGGAGAGAGTATAAATAGAGATCAGATACCTTTTGTAGTGAGAGAAGGAGCGCCTGTCTGTCATCCACTGCCGATAGCAGCCATGACAGACTGGCTCAGTTTATATAAGGGAGACCTGCGGTCGTCACTTCCTACGTGTTTAATATGTGACCTGAATATACCTATTTAATGTGGGTTTAGCCCACCATAGATGGTCTCCAAATGGCTGTACAAAGAGAGCACTTATATGGGTCTTAGTATGGCTGCACTGGGTGCCGCCAGTGGAGTGGCAAATATAGTTTAAAGACATGCGGAACCGAGTGCGTTCCACACTGCGGTTCATCACCGGCACTTCCGGTTCCGGAAGTCGGTGAATGAGGGTCTGAAAAAAATGAAGTTGGAACGCAGTTTGCGTTCCACCTTTTGAAGATACGGCTTCCACCGTCACTTCCGGTTCCGGAAGTCGGTGAATGAGGGTCTGAAAAATGAGGTTGGAATGCAGTTTGCGTTCCACCTCTAGAAGACACGGCTTCCAAGCGGTGACGGAGCGCACTCCGAGTTCCGCTTAATGGCACCTTGTGATGGGCATAGATAGTCCGTGCCAGGAATGGAATATATGAGGTTGGAACGCAAACTGCGTTCCACCTTAATGACGTGGCTTCCAGAGTGGTGGGGCGCACAGATAATCAGTGCAGGGAATGGTATATATGCGGTTGGAACGCAAATTGCTTTCCACCTTAAAGAGATGTGGCTTCCGGTGTGATGCGCTTTTAACGTACCAGTGCTGGACCAGGAAGTAGGAAACAGAAAATGTGTGTTGACATAGTGTCTGTCGGTGGATGTGTGTTTAAACTAGCACTTAAGTGAATTCCTATTTTAACTTTAGGGTGTCGGTTATATAACCCTAGAATAACTATTATGTATTATACCTGTGGGTGAATGTTTTTTTTTTTTATTTTATTTTATTATATAATAAATTATATGTATAGTCCTGACCCTTTTGAGTCGTGGTGTGAAATATTAATTGGAAAGTGTACCAACTTACTGCAAAAGAGGACCTTCCCTCCTAAATAGATTATTTTAATATCAAAATTGGGAAGTGCTCCATAACTGGAGTAGGTGCTCGAGTCTCCTTTAGACTCTCTCCATTAACAAACGTCTATACCTCCTGAACCAAATCTTATTTGTAATTGTGCACAGTGTCATATGTAACAATATGTCCACAAGCGGACCATACTGTTTATCAAATATCCATAGATTTACAGATTTGGACAAGTCTTACTTAAAACAGGTATTACCTAAAGATTAGTGACCCAATATACAGAATTTCATATACAATTATACGTAAACAGTCTTAGTGTGCCATTAGGCAAAAAATATGGAATAATAGAAAAGATGTGTAGAGAGATACTTAAAGGGTGACTTCTTTTTTAGAAATAGATGAGATATGTTATTTCTGACCTAAGAATGACACAATATCCATGCTTTCATTGAGGCCTATGGGGATTAGAGAGTTTAGTGAATAAATCCAAAAAGTCTCTCTTTTGGAAAGAGCTAGGTCCCTGTCCCCTCCTCTAGGGTCTGTGAAGATTTGCTCCAACACCGTAAAAGAGAAATTATGAATGTCAACCGTGGAATTATGGTTTTCTAGAAAGTGTCTAGATAAGCTGTGTATTGGAAATTTGTGTTTGATATTGCGAATGTGTTCTTGTATTCTTATTTTTAACGGTCTCTTTGTTTTCCCTATATAAGTTTTGCCGCAGCCGCAGGTTATTCTATACACCACATAAGTTGAATTACACGTGGTGACTGAGTTGGCAGTCCGTTCTCTTTTGTCTATAGTGCATTGGAAGAATGATGTACCATACTCGCAGTTCACTCGCATTAAAAGGAACTGTAGTAGCCAGGAAGATTACAAAAAACAATCACTTATACTCTCCAACCGATTTTTAGAGAAAGGATATGATCCATCCAAAGTTGAGGACGCCCGACAACGATTAACCACCAAAACAAGAGAAGAATTGTTCAAGGACTCAATTGAACCGCAAGAAACAACTGTTCAAGCCTATAGGAGACCGTTCATCACTCAATTTAATAGGGAAAACAACCAGGTAACCAAAATCCTCACCAAACACTGGGACATTCTGCGGAAGGACAACATCCTAGGCCCACATCTCCCACCCAAGCCCAACATTGTCTTTAGAAGAGCCAACAACCTTAAAAGCCTCATAGCACCAAGCAAATTAAAAACAGCCACAATAAATAAAGAAAAGAGTAACTTTTTGGAGAAAATCAACAGGTGCAATCCCTGCAACAAATGCATCTGCTGCAAGTTTGTCGAAAAAAGCACATTTAAATGCACTATAGACAAAAGAGAACGGACTGCCAACTCAGTCACCACGTGTAATTCAACTTATGTGGTGTATAGAATAACCTGCGGCTGCGGCAAAACTTATATAGGGAAAACAAAGAGACAGTTAAAAATAAGAATACAAGAACACATTCGCAATATCAAACACAAATTTCCAATACACAGCTTATCTAGACACTTTCTAGAAAACCATAATTCCACGGTTGACATTCATAATTTCTCTTTTACGGTGTTGGAGCAAATCTTCACAGACCCTAGAGGAGGGGACAGGGACCTAGCTCTTTCCAAAAGAGAGACTTTTGGGATTTATTCACTAAATCAGGCCTGGGGGGCCCTGTGCCCTGGACCTGTCCCAGAGTAGTGTTAGGGACTTGTCCTAATGAGGTAACCTGGACGCGGTGGACAAGCCGATACTAATGGCCATTACTATGCTAATAACCTCAAATGCAATATAGCAAGATATTAAAAGGTCTAGCATATATATTTAGTGTGCACCTGCAAACTCCTCCTCCTGCTTGCTGCACTACAAGTCTCAGCAGGTAGCACCTCATATGTCCAGGGTGTGCAGTTTAGGGCCCCTCCCCCTATGTACTATATATTGTGTATTCATACACACTGGAAGGAACTAGAGACGCCTTCCTCCTAAACTTGCACCCCACCCACCTGTCCCAAATTGATTTTAATTAGGTTGGAGTCCCAACATTCAAGACTGCACACCTCAGCCTGGCACTATGAGGGTAAGTCCTACTATACATATATGCTGAGTGTTAGTCTGTGGGACCGTGTTTGGGGCTCAGGGCTCTTTGGGCTGCTGTTGCTGGGCTGCTCCATGGCATCATATCGTATACTTTCAATCACCCCTTTAGTTTGTTTAATATATATGTAGCACCCTTCACATTTATTATTACTTCTTACCTAGGTAAGTCCTATCACATATAATTTCCCCTATCCCTTTTACTATCACTTTAATTTTACACTAATGTGATGCCATGGGGTGGTTCTGCTGGGCAGGCCTGGGGGGCCCTGTGCCCTGGACCTGTCCCAGAGTAGTGTTAGGGACTTGTCCTAATGAGGTAACCTGGACGCGGTGGACAAGCCGATACTAATGGCCATTACTATGCTAATAACCTCAAATGCAATATAGCAAGATATTAAAAGGTCTAGCATATATATTTAGTGTGCACCTGCAAACTCCTCCTCCTGCTTGCTGCACTACAAGTCTCAGCAGGTAGCACCTCATATGTCCAGGGTGTGCAGTTTAGGGCCCCTCCCCCTATGTACTATATATTGTGTATTCATACACACTGGAAGGAACTAGAGACGCCTTCCTCCTAAACTTGCACCCCACCCACCTGTCCCAAATTGATTTTAATTAGGTTGGAGTCCCAACATTCAAGACTGCACACCTCAGCCTGGCACTATGAGGGTAAGTCCTACTATACATATATGCTGAGTGTTAGTCTGTGGGACCGTGTTTGGGGCTCAGGGCTCTTTGGGCTGCTGTTGCTGGGCTGCTCCATGGCATCATATCGTATACTTTCAATCACCCCTTTAGTTTGTTTAATATATATGTAGCACCCTTCACATTTATTATTACTTCTTACCTAGGTAAGTCCTATCACATATAATTTCCCCTATCCCTTTTACTATCACTTTAATTTTACACTAATGTGATGCCATGGGGTGGTTCTGCTGGGCAGGCCTGGGGGGCCCTGTGCCCTGGACCTGTCCCAGAGTAGTGTTAGGGACTTGTCCTAATGAGGTAACCTGGACGCGGTGGACAAGCCGATACTAATGGCCATTACTATGCTAATAACCTCAAATGCAATATAGCAAGATATTAAAAGGTCTAGCATATATATTTAGTGTGCACCTGCAAACTCCTCCTCCTGCTTGCTGCACTACAAGTCTCAGCAGGTAGCACCTCATATGTCCAGGGTGTGCAGTTTAGGGCCCCTCCCCCTGAGGACATGATATAACAGCTTTCAACAAAAATTTGACATAGACTGTTGTAAACATCTTAACTTTAGTTCCAAGGCTGACTGCCAATAGAACAACTAATTACAAGCCATATTTAATATGGAGAGAGTATAAATAGAGATCAGATACCTTTTGTAGTGAGAGAAGGAGCGCCTGTCTGTCATCCACTGCCGATAGCAGCCATGACAGACTGGCTCAGTTTATATAAGGGAGACCTGCGGTCGTCACTTCCTATGGGCGTGTTTAATATGTGACCTGAATATACCTATTTAATGTGGGTTTAGCCCACCATAGATGGTCTCAAATTGGCTGTACAAAGAGAGCACTTATATGGGTCTTAGTATGGCTGCACTGGGTGCCGCCAGTGGAGTGGCAAATATAGTTTAAAGACATGCGGAACCGAGTGCGTTCCACACTGCGGTTCATCACCGTCACTTCTGGTTCCGGAAGCCGGTGAATGAGGGTCTGAAAAATGAGGTTGGAACGCAGTTTGCGTTCCACCTCTAGAAGACACGGCTTCCAAGCGGTGACGGAGCGCACTCCGAGTTCCGCTTAATGGCACCTTGTGATGGGCATAGATAGTCCGTTCGAGGAATGGAATATATGAGGTTGGAACGCAAACTGCGTTCCACCTTAATGACGTGGCTTCCGGAGTGGTGGGGCGCACAGATAATCAGTGCAGGGAATGGTATATACGCGGTTGGAACGCAAATTGCGTTCCACCTTAAAGAGATGTGGCTTCCGGTGTGATGCGCTTTTAACGTACCAGTGCTGGACCAGGAAGTAGGAAACAGAAAATGTGTGTTGACATAGTGTCTGTCGGTGGATGTGTGTTTAAACTAGCACTTAAGTGAATTCATATTTTAACTTTAGGGTGTCTGTTATATAACCCTAGAATAACCTAATGTATTATACCTGTGGGTGAATGTTTTTTTTTTTTTTTATTATTATATAATAAATTATATGTATAGTCCTGACCCTTTTGAGTCGTGGTGTGAAATATTAATTGGAAAGTGTACCAACTTACTGCAAAAGAGGACCTTCCCTCCTAAATAGATTATTTTAATATCAAAATTGGGAAGTGCTCCCTAACTGGAGTAGGTGCTCGAGTCTCCTTTAGACTCTCTCCATTTACAAACGTCTATACCTCCTGAACCAAATCTTATTTGTAATTGTGCACAGTGTCATATG
The DNA here is from genome assembly GCF_055691185.1 of Crinia signifera. Taxonomy (NCBI): domain Eukaryota; kingdom Metazoa; phylum Chordata; class Amphibia; order Anura; family Myobatrachidae; genus Crinia; species Crinia signifera. The sequence goes on along the minus strand of NC_139225.1, from coordinate 52,623,204 downwards.
TAACAATATGTCCACAACAAGCGGACCATACCGTTTATCAAATATCCATAGATTTACAGATTTGGACAAGTCTTACTTAAAACAGGTATTACCTAAAGATTAGTGACCCAATATACAGAATTTCATATACAATTATACGTAAACAGTCTTAGTGTGCCATTAGGCAAAAAATATGGAATAATAGAAAAGATGTGTAGAGAGATACTTAAAGGGTGACTTCTTTTTTTAGAAATAGATGAGATATGTTATTTCTGACCTAAGAATGACACAATATCCACGCTTTCATTGAGGCCTATGGGGATTAGAGAGTTTAGTGAATAAATCCCAAAAGTCTCTCTTTTGGAAAGAGCTAGGTCCCTGTCCCCTCCTCTAGGGTCTGTGAAGATTTGCTCCAACACCGTAAAAGAGAAATTATGAATGTCAACCGTGGAATTATGGTTTTCTAGAAAGTGTCTAGATAAGCTGTGTATTGGAAATTTGTGTTTGATATTGCGAATGTGTTCTTGTATTCTTATTTTTAACTGTCTCTTTGTTTTCCCTATATAAGTTTTGCCGCAGCCGCAGGTTATTCTATACACCACATAAGTTGAATTACACGTGGTGACTGAGTTGGCAGTCCGTTCTCTTTTGTCTATAGTGCATTTAAATGTGCTTTTTTCGACAAACTTGCAGCAGATGCATTTGTTGCAGGGATTGCACCTGTTGATTTTCTCCAAAAAGTTACTCTTTTCTTTATTTATTGTGGCTGTTTTTAATTTGCTTGGTGCTATGAGGCTTTTAAGGTTGTTGGCTCTTCTAAAGACAATGTTGGGCTTGGGTGGGAGATGTGGGCCTAGGATGTTGTCCTTCCGCAGAATGTCCCAGTGTTTGGTGAGGATTTTGGTTACCTGGTTGTTTTCCCTATTAAATTGAGTGATGAACGGTCTCCTATAGGCTTGAACAGTTGTTTCTTGCGGTTCAATTGAGTCCTTGAACAATTCTTCTCTTGTTTTGGTGGTTAATCGTTGTCGGGCGTCCTCAACTTTGGATGGATCATATCCTTTCTCTAAAAATCGGTTGGAGAGTATAAGTGATTGTTTTTTGTAATCTTCCTGGCTACTACAGTTCCTTTTAATGCGAGTGAACTGCGAGTATGGTACATCATTCTTCCAATGCACTATAGACAAAAGAGAACGGACTGCCAACTCAGTCACCACGTGTAATTCAACTTATGTGGTGTATAGAATAACCTGCGGCTGCGGCAAAACTTATATAGGGAAAACAAAGAGACCGTTAAAAATAAGAATACAAGAACACATTCGCAATATCAAACACAAATTTCCAATACACAGCTTATCTAGACACTTTCTAGAAAACCATAATTCCACGGTTGACATTCATAATTTCTCTTTTACGGTGTTGGAGCAAATCTTCACAGACCCTAGAGGAGGGGACAGGGACCTAGCTCTTTCCAAAAGAGAGACTTTTTGGATTTATTCACTAAACTCTCTAATCCCCATAGGCCTCAATGAAAGCATGGATATTGTGTCATTCTTAGGTCAGAAATAACATATCTCATCTATTTCTAAAAAAGAAGTCACCCTTTAAGTATCTCTCTACACATCTTTTCTATTATTCCATATTTTTTGCCTAATGGCACACTAAGACTGTTTACGTATAATTGTATATGAAATTCTGTATATTGGGTCACTAATCTTTAGGTAATACCTGTTTTAAGTAAGACTTGTCCAAATCTGTAAATCTATGGATATTTGATAAACAGTATGGTCCGCTTGTGGACATATTGTTACATATGACACTGTGCACAATTACAAATAAGATTTGGTTCAGGAGGTATAGACGTTTGTTAATGGAGAGAGTCTAAAGGAGACTCGAGCACCTACTCCAGTTATGGAGCACTTCCCAATTTTGATATTAAAATAATCTATTTAGGAGGGAAGGTCCTCTTTTGCAGTAAGTTGGTACACTTTCCAATTAATATTTCACACCACGACTCAAAAGGGTCAGGACTATACATATAATTTATTATATAATAAAATAAAATAAAAAAAAAAAACATTCACCCACAGGTATAATACATAATAGTTATTCTAGGGTTATATAACCGACACCCTAAAGTTAAAATAGGAATTCACTTAAGTGCTAGTTTAAACACACATCCACCGACAGACACTATGTCAACACACATTTTCTGTTTCCTACTTCCTGGTCCAGCACTGGTATGTTAAAAGCGCATCACACCGGAAGCCACATCTCTTTAAGGTGGAAAGCAATTTGCGTTCCAACCGCATATATACCATTCCCTGCACTGATTATCTGTGCACCCCACCACTCTGGAAGCCACGTCATTAAGGTGGAACGCAGTTTGCGTTCCAACCTCATATATTCCATTCCTGGCACGGACTATCTATGCCCATCACAAGGTGCCATTAAGCGGAACTCGGAGTGCGCTCCGTCACCGCTTGGAAGCCGTGTCTTCTAGAGGTGGAACGCAAACTGCATTCCAACCTCATTTTTCAGACCCTCATTCACCGACTTCCGGAACCGGAAGTGACGGTGGAAGCCGTATCTTCAAAAGGTGGAACGCAAACTGCGTTCCAACTTCATTTTTTTCAGACCCTCATTCACCGACTTCCGGAACCGGAAGTGCCGGTGATGAACCGCAGTGTGGAACGCACTCGGTTCCGCATGTCTTTAAACTATATTTGCCACTCCACTGGCGGCACCCAGTGCAGCCATACTAAGACCCATATAAGTGCTCTCTTTGTACAGCCATTTGGAGACCATCTATGGTGGGCTAAACCCACATTAAATAGGTATATTCAGGTCACATATTAAACACGTAGGAAGTGACGACCGCAGGTCTCCCTTATATAAACTGAGCCAGTCTGTCATGGCTGCTATCGGCAGTGGATGACAGACAGGCGCTCCTTCTCTCACTACAAAAGGTATCTGATCTCTATTTATACTCTCTCCATATTAAATATGGCTTGTAATTAGTTGTTCTATTGGCAGTCAGCCTTGGAACTAAAGTTAAGATGTTTACAACAGTCTATGTCAAATTTTTGTTGAAAGCTGTTATATCATGTCCTCACACAGACGTTTAATACATGTTTGATTGTTACCACCTAGTGATACATCTAAGTGATGGTGCATTGCTAACCACTGTGTATGCACATGCCACCCAGCGATACATTTATTTGAGGGTGTAATGACAATCAGCCTGCAATGATAATTAGTCTGTGTGCACTTATGCTATCTGCCTGATGTCACAAACTTTATAATGTATTATTATTCTAACCTTGATTGTACATATTATGTTACGATACTGATACTCCCCTACACCCCCCATATCTGTAGGTGTTTGGGAGAATATCGCTTTCTGTCTGTTTCTGCTGGAAAAACTGACTTCTAGAAACTTTTAATCAAATTGGGTATGTAAGATCTGTTCATATTATATTGCCATACACATGCACGTCTTCCTCCCCGTAATATTATACCCTCCTCCTGATGTTGGTGTATACCACTTTTTCAGATGCTGCCTATATAGCACATTCAAACAGGATCCAACGGAGATCCTCCCACCTGTTGATTTTTATAAGATACTATTATATGAAAACTGTGCATACAGTGTTCTGATCCACATAGTGGTATGTACCGCCATATATATGTACGCTTGCCCTCCTCCTCCTTGTCACATTATACCCTCCTCTTGATATTGGTGTACAGTATACCATTTTTTCAGATGCTGCCTATTATGCACATCCTAATAGGATCCAACGGAGATCCCTCCACTCGTTGCTTTTGATAAAGGCACTAGTATACGCAAATTGCGCATCCAGTATTTGATCTACATAGTGGTATGTACATTAGAAATTATTTCCTTCGATCTACTGATGGCCACCAATGTAGTAGCTAATATGATCTCCTCCATTTCTGCTCTCACCACCTAGAACTATTACCCCTGAGGAAGTCACTTGTTGACGAAACGCGTTGGGTGTTTTCTGTCTTTTGTGAAAAACAATACAAGATACTTCTGTCATACGAAATCGATGAACTGCAAGACAAAGTCTTTTATCAATTGTTTTTATGTGATTTTGTATTAAAACTACCGTTTTATAATATGACTCTGTAATATTGCAGTGATTGTGGTGGTGTAAATTCATATTAGGGGCGCACTCTCTTTCTGCTTTTTCTATTTCTCTTCCTTTCCACCACTAACAGGGAGGACAAATATAGTTGCTGACTCATCTTATAGGTATTAGCGCATTGAAGGGGTACCCTATATATATATATATATATATATATATATATATATATAATATATATATATATATATATATATATAGAGAGAGAGAGAGAGAGAGAGAGAGAGAGAGAGAGAGAGAGAGAGAGAGAGAGAGAGAGAGAGAGAGAGAGAGAGAGAGAGAGAGAGAGAGAGAGAGAGAGAGAGAGAGAGAGAGAGAGAGAGAGAGAGAGAGAGAGAGAGAGAGAGAGAGAGAGAGAGAGAGAGATTTATACCAATGGTCCAAACCGTTGATAGGACCAGCACATCCAAATGAGCACAAATCTTAATAAGAATTCAACACACATTTAATGTGAAATAGAAGTATATAAGGCCAATATACTTATCACGGGCAGCAGTGGATCTGACATGGACAATTGTAGCATGGATCACACATCTAGTAGTGGTGTCCGTGAACCAAACCAGTAACCCTGACGGGCCGTTTCGGCGCAGGGGCGCCTTTCTCAAAGGGTATCACCTGGTATGGGTTCAGTTGGACCTTAAATAGGGAGTAAATTAGTGCATACTCACATCCACACGTGCGCCGCAGCCGCCATCCTCGCCGGCGCGTCCTCCCACCACTTCTCCACTTCCGTCTGGTTCCCTGTACTAGCCGGAACTTGATATCGGGCATAGGAACCAAAAGACTGGTCACAGGAGTGCGGGGAACCGGAAGACGACCGCACAGCACCGGATGTTGTCATCCCGGCGTCATCGTTGGCATGGAGACGTGTTGTTTCCATCCCTGATACATTGAATAAGCACATCACAATTTAGAGATAAATAATATATAATGCAAATAAACAAAACGGATGGTTGCTGCCTGTGTCGTGGGAACGGTTGAGGGATTAAGTTACAGCTATATTGATCAATTAAGACACCGAAGGTGTCTATCCCCTTACACCACGTCACCAACAACACAGGCAGGTTCCATTGACAAATAAACATAAATAAAGGAAACTTATAAAGAACCTATACATACACCAGGAGATTCAATTCATCTAGATGATGCATTTGAATAAGGCCAATGGGTCATAGAGACCCAGTACAGGCTCCACCCTTGATTCATCACCACACCATTAAATGAATATGGACATATTAAATTCCTCATTAAGGCCTGAGGGGGCAAGTGATTTCAAGTTATAGATCCACTGGCTTTCACGTTGGAGGAGTCTCTTATGTCGATCCCCCCCTCTTCGCAGTGGCGGGATGTGATCTAGTGGCATGAATTTAAAATCATTCATTCGATGGCCACAGGTTGCATAATGCCTGGCGACCGGAGGAGTTGTACTTTCGATTTTTATCAAAGCTTTTTTCACCGAGGAGCCGTAAGCCGCAATCCTCTCCTTCAAGGTTCGGACGGTTTTTCCCACATATACTTTGTGGCAAGGGCAAACCACTATGTATACGACATATTTCGTGTCACAGTCCATACGGTATTTCAACTCGTACGTTTGGCCAGTTGTTTTATGCTGCCAGCTGCTGCCCGTGATGATAAATTTACATTTGACACATACGGAACATTTGAATGATCCTTTTTTACCGCCCAGCCACGTGTTTGCTCTGTCCACTCTGGGACTAATGTCGGAGTAAACAAATTGTTGTTTAATATTCTGACTACGCTTGTAGCAGAACAGGGGTGGTCTTCTGCATGCTTCTCCCAATGCAGGGTCCATGCTAAGGATGTGCCAATGTGCCAATATGGAAGCTCTTACTTTCCATGATGTAATAGAGTATGTGTTAGAGAACACCATCCTCTCCATGTTGTCCTCTTTTTTGGTCGCCGGTTTCAGGAGGTCAGATCTATTCAGTGTCAGACACTTAGATTTCGCCTCATTCACCTCCTTGAGGCCATATCCCCTGTCCAAGAAGCACTTGCCCATGTTTTCATGAAGTGTTCATCCACAATCGACACCGATACGTAGAGGAAATCAATAGATTCCCGACTGCTAGTGTGGGTGAATCGGATGGAGCCTGGGAGGGAGTTGAGTAGCAACACAAACTCATCCAGCAAGTCCTCACCACCCGTCCAAACAAAAAATAAATCATCTATATATATCTAACGTACATAGAGATAAACTGAGAAAACTTAACATCAGACATAATGAATTTACTTTCAAAATCATACATAAACAGGTTTGCATACGATGGGGCCATGTTTGACCCCATCGCAGTCCCCTTAAGCTGTAAATAAAAACTATTATCAAACAGAAAATAATTCTTATGTAAAATAACCTCAATAAGCAAAATCAAAAACTCAACGACTGGACCGGAATAGTGAGGACTTGCACAGATGGTCTTACGTATTGCCTCAACCCCCTCCTCATGGCCTTTATTTGTATATAGGCTGGTGACGTCCATGGTCACCAGCATGCTGTTGGAGAGTGGCACACCAAATTCAGAGAGCTTGTTCAAGAAGTGGGTGGTATCCCGTAACCAATATGGTGTGTTTTGGACAACAGATTGTAGATGAAAATCTACATACTGGGAGATGGGCTGACACAAAGACCCAATTGAAGAAATTATTGGTCTCCCAGGTGGAGACACCATGGACTTATGTATTTTGGGCAGAACATAGATGAGGGGTATCCGCGGATACTCCTGCGTCAGGAAATCCGCGGTCCCCTCATCTATCCATCTGTTGGTAAGCCCCAAACCAATGATGGAATCAATCTCTAATTTGTAATTGGCTGTGGGGTCAAACCGTAATTTCTTATAGCAGGTACTGTTCATGAGTTGGCGCATAACCTCATCCACATAGCTAGCATAATCCAGTATCACTATCCCCCCGCCTTTATCGGCGGGGCGGATAATGATCTGTTTATTCTCACACAGAGAACGCAATGCCTCTAATTCTTCTTTCGTAAGATTGGATCGCTGGACATGTGCTTTTTTTATGTAAGGTATCACATCATTGCGCACCAATCTCATGAAGGTGTCAATAGACGGGTTGTAACTGGGGGGGTCAAAAGATGACCGTACTTTAAAGGGATTGGTGTTAACAAGGGAATCACCACTGTTATTAGTCTGTCTCGAGAAATGATCTTTAAGTCTCAGCTGTCTATGGAACTTGTACAGCTCAGTCTCACAATCAAAGGCTCTCTGTTTGAATGTGGGAACAAAGGTAAGTCCTCTGTTCAACACACTCAATTCGGCCTGTGTGAGTTGATACTGGGACAGATTAAACACCATTAAACGCCAGAGGTGCTGCGGCTTCTTTTTCAGGAGAGGGCACCTCAACACGGAACAGGCGAAGGGGAAAAAACTTTGCAGGCGGGGCGGGATCAAACACAGAAAGGCAAAAAAGTCGGAGGGGTGCAAGGAATTGATGGTGTTTAATCTGTCTATGTATTATGCTGGAATGTGTATATATTTTTTTTTTTTTTTACAAATGTATTTACATTACTTTCATGATATGCATACCCCATATTCATGAAGTTGGGCACCCAGTACGTCCTAATTGAACATTTTAGTGTAAACTCCACCTGATAAGGTTAGTTACTTATGGTTTAACCCTATATAATAATTCCTATTGTTTATGGGTTGCAGAATTTAAATCTGGTGAAGACATCAGTCGGACAGTTTATATATCCAACCTGAATTTTTAGTATGTACATGTGTTAAACCTGTTCAGTGCTATACATATTGAGTCATCTGTCTTTTTGAACATTAGACTCCAAGGATACATATGTTTATCTATTTATTTCCCACCTACCTCCATAGTAATGTTTAAAAATTATTTTAGATATCCTGCCAGCCTACACCCGTTTCTAGGGTGTTTGATCCAACTCTGGTACTGCTACCATTCGTTATAGAATACATGTTTTGGTAGGTAATTTTAATTTTAATAAGCATTCCCAGTCAAAGAACACAGGTGAATGGGAGAGGGTGTACCTACTAATTACCCTTCCCTATCATTTCTTTCCTTTTTTCCATCACCCATCTTGTCGCCTCCTTTTTGTCCTCCTCCATCTCCGTCCTTTATCATCGATCTTGGCAACTCCTGCTACAGAATAATTGTAGCACATTTCCCTATATGTTTTGGTTTTTAATATGTCTACAGTATTATCAAATTTTCTTATATGGCATTGTTTCACCATCTTAGATACCTTGTTACCCCTGAGGAAGTCCCTATGGGACGAAACGCGTAGAGTCTCTCGGAAGTGGTATCTCACATCAAATTAATGATGCGAACATCTGTATGAAATACATATTTTATATACTTTTTATTGCTTTATATGTGTGCATATATACAGTTTTGGTGAAACTGCCATCAGCGCACCTCTACACTTTCTTTCTCTCTCTATGTTTCCCTATACCTCTATTAACAGCGAGGTATTTAGAGGTGCTGCTAACCCCACAGCACAGACAGGGGTCACAACCCCCCATCCTTAGATATATATATATATATTCCAGGGCAGAGGAATAGAGAAGGCAGAGATAGAGGAGGAGGGGAGTGGGAGCAGAGGAGGAAGAGTGAATGAAAGGGGGAGCAGGGAATGAGGAGTGGAGGTGTAGGGTATGGAGAGAGGGGGAGGATAAGGAGGAGAGGAGCGGAGGGGGGAGAGGAGAAGGAGGAATGGAGGAGAGGCAGAGGAGGAGGAGTGGGGGAGAGGACAGGAAGGGGGGGGAGAGGAAAAGGGCCGGAGCTACCACTAGGCAGTTTTAGGCAGCTGCCTAGGGCGTTGGCCACTGGAGGGCGCCCCTTATTTACTGTATATGTGTGGGGCAGCACAGGAGGTGGAAGAGTGGAGCACAGTAGCCTCCACCCATCTGACCAATGGGTACAGTGCATGTTCTGCCGGCGGTGGTGAAGGCGTCCATGCCCTCTGCAGTCTCAGAGCGCTGAGGATGCCGGGCTGGCTGTACATGTGCCTGGTGCTGTTGGAGCTAAGTCCCAGCTCCTCTGGATGTCCACTGGAATGGTTCACTGCCCTGGTCTGCATGGAGTACATGGAGCTGCTGTTGAACAGCAAGGTGCAGGTCACCACGGATAGTGGGCGCTATGGGGATAGCTCCCCCAAGGAGAGCATGCAGGGCCTGGTGGGGTTCCTGAGGGATTCGGGAAACCTGGAGGACTGTGACCCCACACCCACTAGACAGTGCCCGGCATGAGCACAAAGGTAATGGAGGAAGGCGAGCTCTGGATAGTGGGATAGAGGCTGCACCTTCATAAAGTGGTAAACGCGGCCTGCAGGAAGGCAGCAGCTGTGGTTATTTACAACGATGGGAAGAGTGGCAATGCCATGGTGCCCATGGCTCACCTAGCTAGGCAAGTGCCAGCTAACCCTGCCGGGTGCCCTCACACTTGGCCCTGTTCCCCCTTCACACTGCTCCGCGTATGTATGTTGCTCTTTATATATAATGTAGGGGGGGGGTAGGCAGACAATTTGCCTAGGGTGCTGAGGAACCTAGCTCCAGCCCTAGAGAGGAGAGGAAAGAGAGGGAAGGTGGAGGGGGAGAGAGGTGAGGTGGAGGTGGAGGAGGAGAGGGGGAAGGGGAGAGGAGGGAGGGAGGAGAAGGAGAAGGAGGAGATGGGGCAGGGGAGGGAGAGCATTTGAAAAATTTGTAAACGTAAACACAGAGTGTACCTCCTCTCATCTGCGCTGCACTCTCACCGGCCGCATCTGCTCCTCCTCTCTCTCTCCCCCGGGAGCAAAGTCTTGTTCTGAGCGCCAGTTTTTTTTTTCTTTCCCCAGGGCCGAGTCTCCTATTTCAGCTCCAGGGGTGCCGTCTCCTCATCTTTCTTTCCGGCGCCGGGTATCCTCCACTCTTTCCCCGGCGCTGAGTCTCTCCTCCTCTCTCTCTCTTAGGATCCTTGCAGCCGGGAGCCGCGCTGGCAGGACACAGCAGCACAGGACGTTGATTCCGCTGCGCACATCACACAGGTGGTCATACATTAACAGCAGCGCAGCCCCCCGCACGGGCTCCCACCATCTGTCTCCGCCCACTTATCAGGCTGCAGGGCGCCGCACCAGACAAACTCACCCGCCACTCCCCCCAGTAAAGCAGGCTCCAACCCGGCTTAAGAGTGTGTGCATGCGCAAATGTTGGAGCGGCCTCACTAGTGTCGGCCTCCCGGGAAAGATCCCGGTAAATATAATGGCCAATCCGCCCCTGCGCATTATGACACACGCTGTAATGCCCATTATACATTATGTCACATTATATACATTATGTCACATAAGTGCCACTTACCTACATGGTAGTTGCAAGGAGTTACATGCTCATTGCCATGAGGTGATTACCTGCTCGTGGGCCAGAGTGGATTTCATTGCACTGGGAAAAAGGTTTAGATATCACTGGAACCAGCTGTGCACATGCACCGAGAAAGGTCTATAGTGATGTGATCCTCCTTTCTACTGCGTCGAGATGGAGTTAATCGGCATTTACACAGACTGACCCCAGACTGATGCAGAAGGGCTGTTTTTTATGTTGGCAGGGGAGCGAGGCAATCTGCACCCTCTGTAACCAACCCTGCAGAAAGCGTTGAGGACAAGCTATTTTATGTAGGGATTACACACTGCGCTGTCATTCAGGACAATAGTTATATGGATGGACAATTGTATATATCACGCTTAAGCACAATGAAGGAGGACACGCTGTGATTAAATATAAAATGTTTTATATAGACACAAATAATATAATAAAGGTCAAGGTGGGTAAAAAACAGAAATTGGAATATAATTAACACATATACATAATATGTATGTGTATGTGTTAATTATATTCCAATTTCTGTTTTTTACCCACCTTCAAAATTCATGAAACCTGTAGAATTTTGTAAGGGTGTGAACAGAGGACCAGGTGGCTGCCCTGCACAGCTGCTCCGCTGTGGCCACATGACGCACCGCCCACGAAGAAGCAACTGACCTTGTAGTGTGGGTATTTATGCGAGATGGCACAGGCCTACCTGCCTTACAGTAGGCAAATGCAATAGTTGATCTCAACCAACGAGCAATTGTCTGCTTTGAAGCAGGCCACCCAATCTTATGTACATCGTACAAAACCAAAAGCAAATCAGATTTGCGAACATCCTTTACCCTATTGACATAGATTCGCAATGCGCGAACCACATCCAACTTTTTCAAACTGTCCCTATTCCTCGTTCCCTCAGGCGGGGAAAAAAACGGGAGAACAATGTCCCGATTCAAATGAAATGAGGATACTACCTTAGGTAGAAATTTAGGTACTGTCCTGAGTACAGCCCTATCATCATGGAAAATCAAAAATTGTGACTTGCAGGACAAGGCACCCAACTCCGACACACGCCTAGCCAAGGCGATGGCCAATAAAAAGGTAAGTTTCCAGGAAACAAATTTGAGATCCGCTGATCTCATAGGCTCAAAAGGAGGCTTTTGCAGCATAGATAAAACAAGGGACAAGTCCCACGGTGCAACCGGCTGCCTGTAAAGAGGCTTAATCCTGGGCACACCCTGCAAAAATGTCTGTACCTCTGGCAACAGAGCCACCCTCTTTTGAAAGAAAATGGAAAGTGCAGAAATTTGCACTTTCAAAGATTGCAAACTTAGACCAGACGACAGGCCATCCTGTAGGAACTCCAGTAGCCTCACCACCTTAAACCTGGATGTGTGAGAACTCTCTGCCGCTCACACCACCTGATGTAGATCTTCCACACTCTATGGTAATAAGCCGCAGACACCGGCTTTCGGGCCCTTAACATGGTATGGATAACCGCCTCTGAAAAAAAAACCCTTCTTTCTCAATAAGGTGGACTCATACGCCACGCCGTCAAATTGAGACGAGCTAGGTCCAGGTGTAAAGGCCCCCATGCACTATGAGATTTATCTGACCTGTGAAATTGCATCGGATTTCCCTTGAACTTCTCTGGCAGCTTTCCAGGAGGCCTACATAAAATTTGACACTTGATGTGCCATTTTTTACATCCAATTTGCGTCAGATAAATCACATGTGATTTATCACATGTGATTTATCACGTGATAAATCACTTGTGATTTATCTGAAGCAAATTGGATGTGACATGAGATTTATCTGATGGGATGGCCCTAGGGAGTGGCCTGAACATTGCTATATAAAGCAGGGGCCCTTTTAACTTTCTGCACACTCTGTTTTGTAACTAGTGAGGCTGTTTTTTTTTTACTTGCTGAGCATTTACATAGCTATAGTGTATTTCTTTGTTTAGCTTTTCTGAACAAAGTGCATTCTTTCTGATTCTGTCATGGATTCTCGCTATCACCTTCTTCAAGTCTATGGTTTTCTGAAGTTGAGACGTGAGAGGGCTAAGCAACGGCAGAGGGAGAGGTCCTGCTGGACCAAGGAGTGGCACATGTCGCTCCTGGCCGAGATTAAGGAGAACAACCCAGAGGACTATCGTAACTACCTGCGAATGGATGATGCCACATTCCAAGAGTTGCTGGAACTGGTGACTCCCTATCTCAAGAGGCAAGACACCAAGCTGTGGAGAGCCATCCCTGCTGAGAAAAGGCTGGTGGCTACATTGAGGTATCTGGCTACAGGGCGGTCGCTTGAGGATCTAAAGTTTGGGGCCTTTATCTCTGCGCAGGCTTTGGGGCGTATTATCCCTGACACCTGCAAGGCTATCGTCAAGGTGCTACAGAACCAGTTTTTAAAGGTAAATAAAAATACACTACACCTGCTTTTCCAACTTGTAAAACAGTTTTATATATGGTAATGTTTTGTTTTTTTGCTGGGAAGGTGGTTACCCACGGTGGGATTCAAATCACTCGGGCAGACATGACTATATCAAAAATAAGTCTTTATTATGACAGCACAACAGTATAGTGCAGCAGAGACGCATTGTACATCCCCTGGGAGGTCTGGCCTATTATCTCCCAGGTTACCTGCTGACCTAGATCGATCTCTTTGTCTGGCAGCTATGTTACCAGTCACTCAGGTATTGTTCTGCTACATTACCAGCAACACCTATCACACCTCACACAATGGCCTAGCATATGTGATACACATGGTAATTAGCTAGCCCAGCTACCTGGCTCTGCTTTCTCTCACACACTATGGCAATAGCCTGTTTTCCTCCAATACATACAATTGTATATGCCCCCCCCCCACCCCACACATTGGCATTCCCCTTACCATGGGGCGATCATGCTTAAATGCAGTGACTTCGGTGGGCGGCACGCAGGTGGGCTGCTACTGAGCTACTCAGTGTGTGCTGTGCGGTGCTGGCTTCTGACCCTGGCACCACACAGCATGCACAGAGCACGCAGGTTGGCTCCAGGCTCCAATATGGAGGTGCCCTGTACAACCACTCAAAGAAAACATGCCTGGAACCAGCTGTAGCACTGACAGGCGTTTTGGCAGAAACATACCTTTGTGCGCTCGGTTGTAATGTCTGTACACACGCTCGTGAGTTGTGAGCATGTGCACAGCTTAGAGGGAACACTGGTTGCATGGTAGAAACAGTTTGGGGTTGGGTGGGAGGTCCTAATACAGTGCTGCAAGGAGTGAGACATCCAGAGCGCGCTTTATAAGTGCATTAGCATTCTTCCTGTATGTAGAAATAAAACATCCTCACTAAATGATTTATTTATCATGTTTCTTTCTTTTGTTTAGCTACCTGCAAGCGTGGAGGAATGGCAAGCCGTCGCAGAGGATTTTGATAACAGGTGGAATTTCCCTAACTGTGGTGGAGCGATTGATGGGAAGCACGTCCGTGTAACCCCTCCTGCCAACAGTGGGTCTATTATTAATTATAAGGGGTACTTCAGTATCGTGCTGATGGCAGTGGTGAATGCCAACTATCAGTTTCTCTTCATTGATGTTGGCAAGAATGGACGGGCCTCAGATGGTGGCTCCCTGAAAAATACAACCTTCTATGAGAGTCTCACTGAAAAGACCCTAAAGTTGCCTACTCGGGAGGTCACCAAGCATGACCTCAAGTTGTTTTTGTGGCGGATGAGGCCTTTGCACTACACGAGAACATTATGAAGCCATTTCCGCAAAGGCAACTTACAAAGGAGAAGCGGATCTACAATTACAGGTTATCAAGGGCACGCCGTATTGTAGAAAATGCTTTTGGAATACTCTCCAACCGCTTCCGCATTTTCAATACTGCAATCAACTTGCAGGTTGAAAAAATTGACTGGGTGGTGACTGCTTGTTGTGTCCTTCATATAACCTTTTATGCCACAAAGCCACCCAGCATAGGACAATGAGCACAGCAGCAGCAATAGAAGACCACAACCTATCAGAGGAGGTTGTCCATCTGTCCTCTGTGCAACCACCTCTGGCCATCTCCAGGGCGAACGCTAGAGCAAAATTGGCCAGGGAGGAATACCTGGCCTATTTTAACGGGGAAGGTGCGGTCCCCTGGCAGGAGGATGCCATTAGATAAATGGGAATGGTGGCAGGACTGTTGTTCTTGGTTGTGATGCAAAACTTCAAATTTATTGTAATAAAATAAATGGTTTAATTAATGGTGTTTTTCTTCCTTTTTACATGATTTATTTCTAAATGTAAACATGTGTTCATTGTGGAAAGCAACACATTAAAGGGACTATGGTGGCGGAAATTTGGGTTATCAGATTGGTTTTGAGTGCAAAAATACATGTCAAAAAGAGTACAAATCCCCAATATTTTTGCAACAAGCACCGGGCTCCAACAGTCAGCAATGAAATGGCACAGCCAGGGTACCCTTTTTATACAAGGTCCACTGGCCAAAGCATTCTCACTGTCACTGGTAACCTCTGGCCGAGGTTTCTTGGGGACTGGGGTCCCCCCCAGCACACCTATGGGCCAGGGATGAAGCCTGGTGCTGTCCCTAGGGCCCCTAAGGGGTGGGCACCGGGCTGATATTGTTGTGTAAAAGGGATACGGTCATTAGATCAACACCATTCGGTTGACATGCATAAAGGTTGACATGGGTCTAGGTCAACATGTCATTAGTTCAACATGGGTGAGGTAGACATGGGGTTTTTGACTATTTTTTGAGCCCAGGCAGGCAGTATTTCATGCCCTATCATCCACTAGAGCAGGCATGTCCAAACTATGGACCTCCAGCTGTTTTGAGACTACAAGTCCCATCATGCCTTCCTAATAGAGAACGCTAAAATTATGGCAAGGCATGCAGGCACCGCTATGAGTGTCACAGATCTGCGAGTCACCTCTGTGAGAAGCAGGGAGCTGACATCCACTGATGTCAGCTGCCCGCTCCCCGTCTCATTGGGGAATTACCATGGGAATGCCAGGAGAACAACACAGGACTGTTGCAAATACCTGTGAATGGATGACGCTGCATTCCAGGAGTTGCTGGTCCTGGGGACTCCCTATATTGAGAGGCAAGACACCAAGCTGCGGAGGGCCATCCCTGCTGAGGAAAGGTGGCTACCCTGAGGTATCTGGCTTTAGGGTGGTCACTTGAGGATCTAAAGTCCGGGGTCTCCCTCTCTGTGCAGGCTTTGGGGCATATCAGGCCTGACACCTGCAAGGCTATCGCCAATGGGCTGCAGAACCAGTTTGTAACAGTAAATAAAAACACCACATCTGCTTTGTCAACTAGTAAAAGTTTTATACTGTACATGTAATTATATAGCAACAAGTTTAGGCGGCACCTGGAGTTAGAAATACATAGTCTTGAGACGGTTTAGTGATCTTTTTTTTTTTTTTTAGTGATCAAACGTTTTCGATGTTTATTGAAACATCTTCATCAGGATAACAACGTGATGTGACAAACATACTTATATAAGCATCAAAAACCACCGGAGCCGGTCTAGTGCGCCAGTAAATGACGTCATCAGCCGGTACCCCAGTGGAAATGTACCTAGAAGTACGTACCAAATAGACATAGTGAAAGGTACATATGATGAAACACCATAATGACATATAAATGGAAACATATAAGTGGAAACAATGTGATAATAGTGCACATACAATAAGATACTAAAAAAAAAATATATACAAAAGTATAGCAGACAAGCATGGGACCGGACCGGCAACTTACGCTAATAAGGATTCAATTACTGGGGTAATAAAGCAATTAACTCGCCACTCCAGGCAAGTCAGAAGGCATAACAGTAAATGATAATAATACAACAACATAAACAGAAATGTTGCAAATGTAGTAAAGAATCCACAAAGCACGGTTATGTAGGTCATATACCTATAACATGGAGAAATCATATAAATGAAGATACATAATGTAACTGACCGCAGAAGGTACCGGCAGCGTAGTCACTAATCATACACACTAGGCAATGTAGCGATTGACACAATGCGTAGTTCATAATAGATGCAAGAAGCATGACACCAAGATAACCACATCGTACACAGAAGATGTGGGGGAAGTAAGGGCAAACCTTTACAGAAAACAATGTAAGCCAGCCGATTCATTGAGACCACGGGGCGAAAGCGTCCCAAGTCTATGAATCCATCTGGCCTCTTTGCGTAGCAGCCTGAGGGGCAGATTTATTAAGCTTGGAGAAGAGATAAACTGGAGATAAAGCGGAGAAAAGGTAAAAGGAGCTAAAGCACCAGCCAATCAACTCTCAACTGTCTTTTTCAAACACAGCTGATTGGCTGGTGCTTTAGCTCCTTTTACCTTTTCTCCGCTTTATCTCCAGTTTATCTCTTCTCCAAGCTTAATAAATCTGCCCCTGAGAGACCTGTCACCGCCACGTATGGTAGCGGGTTCATGGTAAATAATCATGTACCTGAGCATGGCCAGGTTATGTTGCAGAGAGATGAAATGTCTTGCGACAGGTTGGTCGCTCCGTCCACAGGCTAAAGCTGCGCGTATGGACGATTTATGGTTGGCAATGCGTTCACGCAGCGTTCTGTCAGTTTTGCCAATGTAACAGAGTCCACACGTACACGTGATCATGTATATAATGTATTTAGTCAGACATGTCACCCTATGTTTAATGGGAATTCTCTTGCCAGTGTGTGGATGGGGAAAGTCCTTGCCGACAATGAGAGATCGGCAGGTCGCACAGTCTGTGCATTTGTAGCAACCTGTGCGCGGTCTAAGGAATTGGCACTGGACAGAATTGGATCTGTCAAGACCCGTCACATCGGTGCGCATGACCCAGTCTCTGATGCTCCTGCCATGGGTATAGCAGGGCATTAGTCGTGTGTCACTCAGTCCTAAGTCAGGGTCACTATTTACTATCAGCCAATGTTGTTTGGCGATCCGTCTGATGTTATTGCTATAAACGTTATAGTGATTAACCCAGGGGATGCAAGGTTTTTTGTCTTCCCTGATCTTACGGGTGAGGGTATCACTACGCTTCTGTTGTAAAGCTCGTGATTTGGCAATCTATAGTTGGTCGTCATGGTAACCCCGTTGTCGAAAGTCACTGATCATTCTGTCAATATGAGTCACAGCTTGTTGGTAGTCAGAGCATATGCGAATGGCCTGTAGGAATTGAGAATAGGGAAGAGAATATTTAAGTTTTTGTGGGTGAAAACTAGCAGCATGCAACGTAGTATTGCTGTCAGTGGGTTTCCGAAACAGTTCAGTATGTAGTCGATTGTCAATGATACTGATATGCACGTCCAGGTAGTCAACTGCCTGAGGGCTAATGGAATGAGTAAACTGTACAGGATGTCCAGTGGCATTGTGATCATTAATAAAGTTTTCCAGTGTGGTTTGTTCACCAGTCCAGATGATGAACAAATCATCAATGTAACGTGTGTACATAAGGCTGAAAGTAGAAAAGGCTTGGTTGGTAAACATAACATCGTCCTCCACACTGTACATGTAGGCATTGGCGTACGATGGGGCCACATTCGACCCCATCGCACACCCAGGTGCCTGTAGGTAGTACCTACCGTTGAAAATAAAATAATTACATGTCAAAATCATGTCAAGAAGGTCAATAACCAAATCAATAGCTGGCCCTGTGTAGCATGGGTTACCATCAATGAGCCGTCTGACGGCTTCCTTACCCTCACCATTGGGGATAATTGTGTACAGGCTCGATATGTCCATGCTGCACAACAGAGATCCAGCGGGGATCTGGTCAATAAGTCCAACCTGATTAAGGAAGGCAGTAGTATCGAGCAAGTGGCGGGGGTGATTGGTAATGCACGGCTGCAAAATAGTATCCAGGTATGTGGATACGTTATGGAATAAGCCATTATGTGCCGATATAATCGGTCGCCCAGGAGGATTGGACAGGGACTTATGGATTTTAGGTAATGTGTATATGATGGGTACCGTGGGATTCTTGGTCATGAGACCTGACATGAGTTCAACATCAATAACACCATCATTCACAGCAAGTTACAAACGATCACTCAATTGTTTACTGAATGCAACAGTGGGATCCCTCTCAAGCAATCTATACACATTAGTATCCCCTAATTGTAATATATATATATATATATATAAATATTTTACATCAAAAGTGCTTCGTATTGCCAACATGGCATACAATGTTTTGCCAACATGGCATAAAATATTTTCATCAATAAAAAAATATTTTTCAACAGTAAAAAAAAAAAAACTATAAATCTGTATAATTCCCTATAAATATGGTGTGCTATACACCTAACCTGATGCACCATATTTAGAGGGCTTTAACATTTAATATGATGAATAATTGGGCAGCTCGTCATCTGCCAACATGGCACTGTAAATTGCAGAGGAACAAGAAGCTTGGGGCTGGGGTTGCATTATAGCAATGGTTTGGGTGGGTAGTTCAGTGACAGTGCTGCGAGAAGTGAGACATCCAGAGCACGCTTTATACAAGCATTCAGATGTTATGCGCTGAAACTGAAGGGCCTGCTCTGTGGGGAGTTCGCGTATAGTGTTCGCTATATAGACACCAAAATTGGTGAAACGATCCGGTGGCATGGACAGTGACCTCTTCAGTTCCTGAAATACAATATCATCTTCAGCCTATGTGTTTTTTTCTTTTCGGCTGCGCTTCCTTGAAGCCTGGGGACGTGGCCACGGAGAAGGCGCTGGTGTTGAATTTTCCCCATTTGATGGAGGAACAGGTGTAGAACAGATTCTAGCTTCTACTTCGGGTTGGAATGTCCAATCCGGAGGTGTATGAACATTCACCTAAGAAATTTCTTTCTGTATGTAGAAATAAAACACTTATTACATGTTTTAATCATAATTTTTCAATTTTTTTTGTTAGCTCCCTGCAAGCATGGGGGAGTGGCAAGCCCTGGCAGAGGACAGAGCTGGCCCTAGGCATACAAGGCAACTGCCTATGGTGTCGGCCTATTCCTAGGGACTGCATACTGAGGTGGGCAGGGGACACAGCCTGTAGGTACCTTACCTGCGGTGGATGGAGCCGAGTGGTGGAGGGGGGCTGCAAGCAGGGAGCAGGGCTGGAGAGGCAGTGGGCGCCCTGTCCTGGGCGGGGAATGCCGCAAGCCGAGAGCCGGGCAGGGAAGGCAGTGGGAGCACTGGTCCGGCCGGTGAACGCCGCGAGGGGACCAGAGACCGGGTAGCGTAGGGGAAGCCTGGCAGCAGCGGGCGCACATAGAAATGAATGGACAGCCAGTGATTGGCTGAGAGCTCTGTCAGAGCTCTCAGCCAATCACTGACTGTCCATTCATTTCTATGTGTGCCCGCTGCTTCCCCTACGCTACCCGGTCTCTGGTCCCTTTGCGGCATTCACCGCCTAGGACGCTCAGTGCCTCCCCTGCCCGGCTCTCGGCATTCCCAGCCCAGGACAGTGTGCCCACTGCCTCTCCAGCCCTGCTCCCGGATTGCAGCCCCGCTGCCCTGCTCCCTCCGCCTGCAGCTCTCCGGGGACTTCATGTGATAAATCGCATGCGTTTTTTTCATATGCAAAACTTGGCGCATCAAGTGCCATATCGTGTGAATCCTCCTCCTCCCCCCCTCCCCCTCTGGGAGCTGTCAGTATCATGAGGTCCGACTGTGGGGGACATTTTTAAAAACAAATGTTGGAATTTATTTTAAAAAAAAAAGATATATATATATTTATATGTACTTACAGAGGTGGCCTGAGAACCTTCACCCACTTCAGGGACCACTTCTTTGTTGCAGGGGTGGGAGGTGATCCCTGTTCTGGTTGCTGCATGCCCCACCAGAAACATGATCTGTGGGTAATACCACAGTGTTGGTGTGTAGATTTCTGAGGTGGTTGTTCCCGACTTCTTAGAACTCTCCACCTTCCTGTATTCCTTGATGAAAACAGTCCGGAGATTTTGCCATCTCTTCCGGACCAAGTCTGTGGTTGCAGAGGTGTAGTAGGTCCTACTGAAATCTAGAATGTCCTCTAATGCGGCACTCCTCTTCAGCTTATTAAAATAGTCACTGGAAGATCCGGGGCATACCCGATAACATCTCTAATAGCAGCCTCCATGACTTTGTCCTAGACATCTTCAAGAAACTACTACCTTCAGCTTCGCCTGCTGACCTCCTACTGGACCGGATCCACAGACTGCCCAAGGCTAGAAATGCCCCTGAGGGGGTCCCGAGAGAGGTCCTTATGAGAGTCTACTTTTTCCACATCAAGGAAGCTCTATTGAAAGCCGCCAGGCCTCAATCAGAGACCGCTGCTGCTCTTAGCCCTTACCAGCTGTTTGGCGATCTATCTAGAGAGACTCTTGCAAAAAGACGTGCCTTGCAACCGATCACATCGGCCTTAAGGAAGGCGAACATCCTCTACCGCTGGGGCTTCCCGACCCATTTACTTATCCAACGTGAGGGCTCTACTGTCTCTGTCTCCTCAACTGAGGAGGGGATGAAACTGCTGTCCAGATGGAGCCTGACAGGCTCGTCTCCAGGTGCTTCCCCTGCCCGTCGACTCCAGCAGGACTGGTCGGCGGCTGAATAGCACCCACTACATTTGAAGCTCAGGTTCTATTTGACATATTAGGCTCTCTACAGTCTTTTGCTGCACGAACATTATTGCCGCATCAGTGACTTTATCTGTTAGCAGACAGAGGAAGCTCAGGCCCCATTTGCTATATTAAGCTGTTTACAAGCGTATGCTGTACGAACAGCAATACTGCCTTATTCCCTATGTGTTGTTGTAGGTTTATGACTACTAGGCTTAACGCCTCTCGATGTTCCTCTTTTAGTAGCCCTTTTTTTTCTCTTTCTTCAGGTTTAATAAGCTGTTCACAGGTTTAGGTTGCATGAACATTATTGCTGCCTCATTCCCTAAGTCTGTCTGTGGACCCATGAAGCTCAGGTACCATTGGCTACATTAAGCTGCCTACATGTTTTTCCATTTTTCATTGCACGATTACTAATGCTGCTTCTCCCTAGATATGTTTGCAGGTCACTCTTGCTGGGCTAGATCTGTCTTGTTTCCCCTCTTCTTTCAGTACTTAGGAACTTCCCCTTCAAAAATTATTTTCAATATTTTAATTCTTGGCTCGGTAGCTGCCACATGCTTGGGCTATGTAGTCTGAGCTATAACCTTTCGGGCATAGACTTCTTACTATTATTACCACTATAGTTAGGCTACCTATAAAACCTGTTATCCGGAGGATCTTCCTTAAGACGACGAGTAGCTCTGGCCCTGCTACACTTATTTTATCTGTCGTTAAGATAAGATAGCACTTATATAATAGTTTGGTTCTATTACGGTATATCAATGTGTGAAGTTATAGTTATACTCAGGTGGGGGCGGGGTGGACAGCCACTACCCCCCCTAACATTCTGGCTGAGGCACCCTTAGTTTGGTTCCTCACTACGGCTCTATTTAGAGTCGCCTCTCTTATTTTCTACCTCCTTTGCTCTCTCTTTCTCTCCTTGTCCTTCCCTTATGTGTCTTACCTTCCCTTCCATTATTACCAGTATGAATATGTATGTATCGTTCTACTGTGCGGAGTTCCACACAGCGCCAATTATTCACCTACTTTGTATTTAGAAAATGGTTAATATTCTCTCCATGAACGTGAAAGGGCTCAACTCACCCCAGAAAAGGAAATTGGCACTAACCTCCTTCCATAAGCTGAAAGCCCACATAGTAGCAGTCCAAGAAACGCATTTCAGCAAGTCAGCCCCTCCTAGATTCTGTGATAATCTCTCAAGAAAGCAGGAGTAGCGATATTGATATCTGCTGACTGCCCCTTCGTGGTCGCAGGGCAGCACGCTGACCCTGAAGGGAGATTCCTGATATTAGTGGGGCAGATGGATGGAGTTGACACTACCCTGGTCACCTGTTACGCCCCAAACACCAAAAAAGTCCCTTTCTGTAGGAAATTTTTCTCAGTAATGCAGAAATATGCTAAGGGAGCCCTCCTGGTTTTAGGTGATTTCAATATAGTCCCAGATTCAGTTATGGATAGGTCTCGTCCCCCTAAACAAAGAGTCCCACATCTCCCAGATCTCTCCCGCAAATTCAGGCAGATTATTAACGAGTTCGACCTCCACGATGCCTGGCGAGCTAGACACCCTGGGGTTTGTGACTATACTTTCTTCTCGCATCCTCACCAGACGTACTCAAGGATAGATTTAGCTCTCACCGACAAATGGACCTTAGCTTCCCTACGCAAGGTGGACATTCTGCCTATAACATGGTCAGACCACTCCCCGTTGCTCTTAGTGTGGGATCAGGGGTCTTTTAGAACACCTCCAGGCCCCTGGAGACTAGGGAGTTCAGCTCTATCTCATTTAGAATCAAAGCAGGCCATTCAGGACTCTCTATCCCTATATATTTCCACTAACAATCCTGAAGACACAGGAGTATTTACCCATTGGTGCGCCTTAAAAGCTGTAGTTAGAGGCTCCGCATTACAGGCGGCGGCCAGACTGAAGAGGGCAAATACTAAAGACCTCATAGCTGCTGAGGAAGAACTCTCTAGATTAGAAGAGGCACACAAGACTAATCCCTCTGATAGGACCCTATATAAGACACTAGCTCAGGCTAGGGATAAGGTAAACTCATCTTCCTTTCGGGAAATACAAAGAAATATTGCTAGATTGAATCAGCGATTTTACGTTTTTGGTAATAAAGCAGGTCGCCTCTTGGCGAGGAAACTGAGGGGCAAAAGGGCTAAAGCCAAAGTTAATCTCTTAATCAACTCTAATGGTACTAGAGTAGCTGACCCCTTCCAGATTGCAGACACCTTTGCGGAATATTACTCGAGGTTATATAACCTCAACACAGATCCTCACACCCCCCAACCCTCAAAAGCGGGCATAGAGGCTTTCCTAAACAGTATTAGCTTACCTGCTTTGGCCCCCGAGGTTTGTCAGTCTCTGTGCACCCCATGGTCGATATCCGAAGTTGAGATCGCTATCGATAGTCTACCAAACAACAAGGCCCCTGGCCCCGATGGCTTCTCCTCCAACTTCTTTAAATGCTTTAAATCGGAATTAGGCCCTCTATTAACAACGGTCTTTAATGAAGCCTCTTCGACTAAAAGCTTCCCAAAAGAAATGCTCGAGGCAAGAATTGTCACTATCCCCAAGCCTGGTAAGCCCCCCACTTCGGTTCAAAATTTCCGACCTATTGCCTTACTGAACACAGACCTGAAACTCTACGCTAAGTTGATAGCCAACAGACTGGCACCTTTGCTCCCCTCACTGGTTGCGGCAGACCAAGTGGGGTTCGTGCCAAGTAGACAGGCCCCGGACAATACACGAAGGGTATTGGGCATTCTGGAGGTATGTAACCGTAGTGGGACCCCCTTGCTGCTCCTTTCATTAGACGCTGAGAAAGCGTTTGACAGGCTACACTGGGGGTACCTGCGGGAGGTCCTATCGAAATTCGGTTTCGAAGGCAGAATTTTAGACTCCATTTTTGCCTTATATTCATGTCCTTCCGCAAAGGTGTATGTAAATGGCTGCCTCTCTTCCAGCTTTGCAATTACCAATGGCACTAGATAGGGGTGCCCCCTATCCTCACTAATATTTGTTTTGGCTATGGAACCACTTGCTGAAAAAATCAGATCAGTTAGACAAATTAAAGGACCATACATTGGTGAGATGTCGCACAAAATTTGTTTGTTGGCGGATGATGTACTCCTGTGTCTTCTGGAGCCTGAGAGCTCACTCCCTGCATTACATGGGGTTTTAGAGGAATATACTTCCGTCTCTTACTATAAACTAAACACCTCTAAGACGGAGGCCCTCCCATTAAACATCCCAATTGAAGAGGTAGTGCGTCTCAAAGACCAATACAGATATGCATGGCAATCTAGATCAATTAAGTATCTGGGAGTGTATGTAGCAAGAGACGAACACCTGTTTGAATTTAACTTTATGCCGCTTATTAAATCTTTTGAAACTTTGATAAAGGAATGGTCCATACATGAAATATCTTGGTTGGGCAGATTGGCAGCCTCTAACATGATTT
Organism: Crinia signifera; assembly: GCF_055691185.1. Taxonomy (NCBI): domain Eukaryota; kingdom Metazoa; phylum Chordata; class Amphibia; order Anura; family Myobatrachidae; genus Crinia; species Crinia signifera. The sequence continues at coordinate 52,598,661 of NC_139225.1, read as the reverse complement.
TTATTCCCAAACTAATTTATCTATTCCGGGCAATACCTAGACGACCTCCAAGACCCTTAATCTGCAAAAATAAACTATTTATTCTCAAAATACATATGGAAGGGGTCTAAGCCCAGATTGTCCAGGGCGATCATGGCCCTACCAAAGTGTATGGGGGGACTGGGTTACCCGGACATTGATAAATACCATATGGCCTGCTTGCTTAGCCAGTCCAGAGACTGGTTTGAACCTAAGTTCCCGAAACCATTGGTAGTGTTGGAGCGCTCTCTCTCCCCGATAATCCTAATTACGGATATACTATGGCTCCCTTCTCGAGCTATTCCAGGTGGGCATGGGCTGGGTACAGCCATTAAGGCAACTCTAGAAGTATGGGGAAGAGCGACCGCAGACAACAAAGACGTTGCCCTGCCAAGTGCAGATTTATCACTTAAATCTATTTCTAGGCTTATTCCGAATCTAAATCTAGACTCATGGGTGGCGCCAGGTATTACCTCTCTTAGCCAGATGGTGCAGGGGGGAACCCTCCATCAATTTTCTTCATTACAGGAGAAATTTGGCCTATCTAAAAATGACTTTTACAAGTATCTGCAAATCCGACACTGGCTCTCTGCTACTCATAAAGACCCCGCTGTAGTTATTCCCATTCCTAAAATATTACTTTCCAAACTGTCACCCCAGGCGCATAAAGGAGGCATCTCTAGGTGGTACGACTACCTGATAACTAACTCTAAGCAGGGCCGAAACTAGGGTTTCCGGCGCCCGGGGCAAGGCAGTCATTTGGTGCCCCCCCCTTTTGTGAAAGCATACCTCCCAACTTTTGAAGCTTCGTAGTAGTGATGCTGCTGCGCACAGCGTTTATTCCCCGCTGCTTAGCAGCTGACAGGGGGGACCGGACCAAATGACGCCTTGTCCCTGGCGCCGGAGACCCCCCCTCCCCGCACAGTCCTCTCACCGCCACGGCTGCTGCCCTTCTCCTCCTCATCCCATGCTGCTGCTGTCCGGGCTGGGTCACGTGGGGCGGCGGCGGACAGCTGGGTGTGGCTCTCCGGGCTTCCTAACTCAGCCTCCTCTCCTCCGTTGAAGCCGCAGCATGTGAGGCAAGAATGGTGTAGCCGCATCTTACTTTGACTTCGTCCGTCTCCTACTAGCGCTGCGGCGGGAAGCGCTGATGACTTCAAAAAGACTTGCCGGACGCTGATTGGCTGAATTCAGCCAATCAGCGTCCGGCAAGTCTTTTCGAAGTCATCAGCGCTTCCTGCAGCCGCGCTAGTAGGAGATGGACGGAGTCAAAGTAACATGCCGCTACAGCGTCTACACCTGTCACCGGACCTCACAGCGCCCCTCACCTCCAGCACCCGGTGCGCGTGACCCCCCAGCCCCCCCTAGTTACGGCCCTGCTCTAAGCAGGGCAAACTACCTGCTCAGTTCAAATGGGAACTTGATCTGAATATCACCTTTAGCGAGGAGGTATGGGACTCTATTATATACTCAGGATTTAGGATGTCTAAATGTATACAACATGCTGAAATGTTTTATAAACTTTGCCATAGGACATATTTCACCCCTACAAGACTACACGCTATATGGCCGACTGTCTCTAACTTATGCTGGAGAAACTGCGGTTCAGTGGGCTCTATATGTCACATTTTCTGGGACTGTCCAGTTATCCGCCCTATGTGGACGGAGATTTTCACCCTTGTTAGTGAGGTTCTTAGAATAACTGTCACGCCTGACCCGGTATTAGCATTATTACACCATACTGATCAGTTGAAAGGTGGAGACCTGTACATTCTGAGACATATTTTAATATCAACTAAAGCAGCTATTGGCCAGTTCTGGAAAACCACAGAGATACCTTTAGTCGGCCAGGTTGCTAACAAGGTTCATAATCATTTCCTCTTTGAGACTGCGAATGTTAAATACTCCTCTGAGGCCTCATCGATACACTTTAAGTGGTTCAAATGGTGTGAGTTTAGGGAGTCCCATAACCTCTCTCTATCTAATGAAAGTTCTTGGGGAACTTTGGCCCTTAATTCCCCCCCACACACACCTGACGTATAATGAGAAACCCTTTATATCTACCCTCTGGATGAGCTCTGTGCATGATCTCCACATATGGAATAATGATCTTTAAGATTTCACATGAAGCCCCCCCCCCCCCCTATGTGTCTGTCCTCCCTCTCCTCTCATTCTCTCTTTCCTTTGCTCTTTTTTTAGCTTTATATGTTTGTCTCCCTCTTTGTTTGTAATACCCCCAACACTTATTGTTTTATAATATAGGTCTCCATTCTCAGATTGGTAGCTGATAGTAGTACCACTTGTTCTGATGGAAGTGTACAATATGATACCTTAATATACAGTCTGTATTTGTATAATGTTCCTTCCTTGGAGATCTAATAAAAATGTATTATAAAAAAAAAAAAATAGTCACTGGAAGTGACATTCCAGAGGCATTCATAACCCCTGTATCGCTCAATGAAGCCTGTGACAAAGTCGACATTCTTATCTAGAGACATACCTGCAAGATAATCATTGACATTTTAAAAAAATTGTTGGTATACATGTTTTTCATTACGTGCGAACACAAGAGAGCGAGAACACAGTGGTGCTCTGGTGCCTTCTGAATAAATGGATGCAGAGCTGGGGTGGAAGAGGCACTCAGAGACTGGTAGACTGTATCAACAAAACACTTACAAAATGAATGGGTGCATAAATGAATCTAATGTTTCAGGGTGCTTAGACCCTTTAAGAAGGGGTTTGTTTGCTGAGGGCAAACTAAAAGACAAATGTGCCTTTTTGGGTGCACTCTTGTGTATATCAATTAATTGAAATGGTTATTAATTTAAGACATCACTTTTATTGGACTCAACACATAAAAAATTCGGAGGCAATTCGTAGCTATTTGGTTGTACGGTCAAATCCGTAATATACCTCTACTATTGAAAAAATGAAAATGAAGACACTAGGTAATTATTCGAGTAGACTCGGATTTGGGTTAGACTTGGCACCTCTCTATGGAAAAATTATTTATTTTCCTATTATCATTTGCTAGCTGCCTTAGTCTGTCCCAAACAAAACCGGTCTATAAATTGCACATTTTTATTTTTATTGTTGTATATGCATCATATTACATCTTTATAAAAAGAAAATGTTTTTTGTAACAATTTTTATGTATTTTTATTAAAAAGTTCACACCTGGAAGTGTCCAGATTCCCGCGTGAAAAAAGTGCTCCCACAGCTGGCGGCTCCTGTGTATCTACTGTTTGTCACCTCGCCTATGTTACCCACCGGCTATTCACCAGAAGTCACCTGTCTGGTTACTAGGCCGGCCCTTATTGGCACTGTTGGAATCTGGCCCCGATGTAAGGGTGTAAGGGTAACCTCACGGCGATGGTGTCAAATGAGAATACCAGGTTGGTTGTATATGGGGGCTAGGGTACAGGTCACTTCTGCTTTCCAATCCAGCTTAGTGTTCTCCCTGGTGCTTTACAGTAATGCAGGGATAACACCACGGAGAACACAAGAGAGCGAGAACACAGTGGTGCTCTGGTGCCTTCTGAATAAATGGATGCAGAGCTGGGGTGGAAGAGGCACTCAGAGACTGGTAGACTGTATCAACAAAACACTTACAAAATTAATGGGTGCATAAATGAATCTAATGTTTCAGGGTGCTTAGACCCTTTGTCAAGGTGCAGAATGTTCTGTTGATACCGACTACCAGTCTCCAAGTGCCTCTTCCAGCACGGGGGGGGGGGGAATATGTGTGATATATATTCCCCCCCCCCTCTCCTTCTAGATGCTCCCACATGTATGCTGTACCCGTGTGTGTGTCTGTTATATATATATATATATCCAGTTATTTATATAGCGCACATATATTCCGCAGCGCTTTACAGTGAATATTTGAACATTCACATCAGTCCTTGCCCCAGTGGAGCTTACAATCTATATTCCCTACCACATGTACACGCACACACAGACATTTTAGGGTCAATTTGTTGGGAGCCAATTGGCCTACCAGTATATTTTGTGGATTGTCGGAGGAAACCGGAGTACCTGGAGGAAACACACGCAAGTATGGGGAGAATATACAAACTCCACACAGTTAGGGCCATGGTGGTAATAGAACCCATGACCACAGTGCTGTGAGGCAGTATTGCTAACCATTACACCATCTGTGCTGCCCCAAATATATATTCACAGGCTTGTGCAGGAGGGGAGTGCGGCACTCTCAGCATAAATATCCTCAGACAGGTGAATGTAGGCCCTTTATTTGGCATTTTAGTCAGGCTCAAGAAACAGAGAAATGCAGAGACCGGCGGTCCATCTCCGCCCAAGCGGACGCCATCTGGCATCATCAAGTGGGCATATAATATTCCTTACTAGGCAAAATTTGACTAGTAAGGAATATTATGGGCGGTATTCAATGAGGCTGATTCGCCTGGTTTTTATGGCGATTTTGTGCTGTAAGGCGAATTTCTGACTAAAACGGTGAATCACCCTATTCAATGACCAGATGGCGAATACATTTCAAGGTTTTTTTCGCCATGATTCACCGAGTAGCAATCGCTATCTTTTTATGGTGAAGTGGAAGGTGAACTTTTAAAATAAAATGTTTTGTTTTTTACAATTGGTGTCAAAAAATCTGGAATTTTATTCTGAGGAGGGGCATGCTATTTTTATTCATGTGCTGTAAGCACATGAATATATATTTAATAAAAAAAAATTTTTTTCTTACACAGAGCTGCCAGCAGGGGGCCGGAGCCGAGCCGCTCATTACATATTCATATATTCACTTCACCCGATCATTACATATGCATGATCGGGTGTAGTGAATATACCCGGTCCCCTGCTGGCACCCCCGGGGGGGCAGCCTGTGCTGCCTGGCACCCGGGGAGCCCACCTCCCAGCCACAAACGTTCTGGGGCAGGCAGGGAGACTTCCATCTCCCTGCCTGCCACCATCCTCAGGCTCCCTGCGGCATCCGTCGCAGGAGCTCATATTCGCCGGTCAGGGGCAGCGAGCCCCTGACTCGAATACCGAAGCAGACGAGGCTCCGGAACACGGCGACCAGTGGCGAATGTGCAGCGAATCCTAAACAGGATTCGCTGCACGTCGCCGGTATTCACATTGAATACTGCCCTATATGCTCACTTGATAGTCGATTTTAAAATGCGTGTTGTCTTTGTTTATAATTGTTGTTGTTGTTAGTTGTCATGGTGATGGTGACACTATGCGTCTGATGACGTAAGACGGGGTCTGCTCGGGGAGATGGACCACCAGTCTCTGCATCACTGTCTGCCCAATGGTGTATATAAGGTATGTAATTTCTCTGTTTCTTGAGCCTGATGAAAATGCCAAATGAAACGTGACCGAGGACAGACAGAGACAGAGTCTCTGCTGCTGGAATTCAGTGCTGGTGTGGGCGTAATAGCAGAACCCCCCCCCCCCCGGGTGATATAGGGAGAATGCAAAAAATATATATGCAATATTCAGGATCATTCATGCTGGGGTGCTACAAGCCCAGGTCAGACAGGTGTTGTCTACAATGTGCCAATTTATATCCATAGAGCGCACTCACCAGACTTTATATAGTAAAAATCCAAATCTTTATTCTCTCCAATTAAAAGCAGACATGACGGTCGACGTTTCGGGTCCTCATGCGACCCTTTTTCAAAACATCCAATCTGTCAGTTTCACAGCAAGTTGGATGTCTTGAAAAAGGGTCGCATGAGGACCCGAAACGTCGACCGTCATGTCTGATTTTAATTGGAGAGAATAAAGATTTGGATTTTAACTATATAAAGTCTGGTGAGTGCGCACTATGGATATATATATATATATATTCTATCCCCCCCCCCTATATCTCCTAAGGGGAGGGGGAGGGGGGGAGGGGGGGAGGTGGGGGCTTTGCTGCAGACTGGTCTTCAAGAACATGGCTGACACATTAGGAAACTAGTAAAGTGTCACACCATGTGATGAATGCAACACCACTGTACAAGGCTGCAGTAGGGACTACATTTCCCATGATCTATACTGCAATGCCAGCATAGGAAGTACACAGAACACTCCTCTTCCCCCAGTAAACAGTATGCACACAGACCACGGCAGAACTCCAGCAGCAGGGGAGTCGGGCTTCTGCCGGGACTGACAAACTCCTGCAGCACGAGGAAGGGAAGCTGGCTCAGCTGCCTTTTAGAAGAGTAGGGAGGAGGGGGGCCCTGCTGCCCACACCACCACTGACCTCCAGCAGCAGGGGAGATGTAGGGGGACTAGGTCTCTGCTGTACAGGCTGAAAATAAACTGCAGCAGGACGGGTGAGGGGGGGAAGCTGGCTTAGCTGATTTTTAGCAGATGGGGGTCGGGCTGCTGCCGGAGCTGACCATGACAACCAGCAGAAGGGGAGAGGTAGGGGAGTCGGGCTTCTGCTACACAGGCTGAAAAACTGCAGCAGGACGGGGTGAAGCTGGCTCAGTGTTGACCATGACACCCAGGAGCAGGGGAGAGGGGGAGTCGGGCAGTGATGCTCGCGCCGACAGTTCTGCCCACAACCATATTTGGGTCTTCCCTCCTACTTACTGGTATACTCTGTCGCTGGCTCTTGAATGTGGGACGGACGCTGCTGCTGTCTCCTCTTCCCCTCTCACTGGCTTTTCTCCCCCATTGCGCCTGCCCCCTCCGGTGACGTGTGTTCCGGATGTAGCTACTGTGGAAGCACCAGAACAGGTACACACACAGATATATCGGATCTGAAACATCGTGGGTGCTAAAAAGCACCCACGATGTGCCCATGATGGGTCAGATTCCGATATATCTGATGTTCAGCAGGTCCGACCCCTGATCCGATCTGATGCGTACGGGAACGCGCATCAGATCAGATGTCAAACACATGCGATTTTCTGCCGATTTCATCCGATTTATCGGCCCAAAGGGCAGAAATCGGGTGAAATCGGCCGAAAATCGCATAGTGTATGGGGGCCTTAAGAATGGTCCTTGACTTAGTAAGTCCGGCTGAAGAGGAAGTCGCCACGATTCCATCGATAATTTCAGTATGTCTGAGTACCATGACCTCCTGGGCCAATCTGGTGCAATCAGTATGGCTGTTACTCTCTGGTTCTTTATCCTCTTCAACACCCTCGAGATCATTGGGAATGGGGGGAAGATGTAGACCAGACTGAAACACCAAGGAATTGTCATGGCATCCACTGCCCAAGCCGATGGGTCCCTCGACCGAGAGCAAAATCTCGGCACCTGACAATTGGTCCTTGACACCATAAGATCTATGTCTGGCAGTCAACAGCGGTCTACAATTTTCTGAAAAACTTCCCGATGGAGTGACCACTCCCCCTCCAGCAGATCCGCCCTGCTGAGATAGTCCGCCTTCACATTCTGGATCCCCAGAATGAATACGGCTGACAGTGCTGGTACCTGCACTTCCGCCCAGGTGAAGATCTTTACAATCTCTGCCATCGGCATCTTGCTGCGAGTTCCGCCCTGATGGTTAAAGTATGCCACTGTTGTGGCATTGTCGGATTGAACTCGTACTGGCAATCCTTTCAGAAACTCCTCTGCTTGGCACAAGGCATTCCATACCGCTCTCAGTTCCAGTATGTTTATAGGAAGCCTGGATTCCTCCTCGGACCAAAGGCCCTGTAACCTTAGGTGGAGCACCACTGCTCCCCAACCCCTGAGACTGGCATCCGTCGTGATGACCAAACAATCCCAGGAGCAAAGGGACCGCCCCATCTGCAGAGTCTCTATATCCGTCCACCATTCCAAGGATATTCTTGATTCCTGAGACAAAACCAGCCGTTCCGGTTTCATTGTCTTTGCATTGCCGGACCAGCATGCTAGGATGTTCCACTGGAAGCACCTCAAATGGAATCTGGCAAACTGCAGCGTCTCGAAAGTCGCTACCATCTTGCCCAGCAACCTTACTCCCTGCCACACCGTTGGTGCAGGAGCCTGAATAAGTGTCAGCACCATGTGCCGAATCTCCACTTCCTTGGGATGTGGCAAGAACACCCTGTGAAGGTGTGTGTCCAGGATTACCCCTAGGAATTGCAGACTCTGAGTTTGTGTCAAATGCAACTTGGGAAGGTTTAGCACCCACCCCTGCTCTTGCAAGAACTGTGTAGCAACACTCAGGTGTTCCTGAAGTTTTCCCGCCGACTCCGCCTTGAATAAAAGGTCGTCCAGATTAGGAATAATTACTATTCCCTTTAGACGGAGAGCTGCAGCCATGACCGCCATCACTTTTGTGAACACTCTCGGAGCCGTAGCCAAACCGAACGGCAGGGCTTGAAACTGCCAATGGTTTTCTTCATTTGAAAATCTGAGAAGGGACTGGTGATCCTTGTAAATGGGCACATGGAGGTATGCATCCTGAATATCTACAGATGCCAGAAACTCCCCCAGCTCTATGCTCAGGAGCACAGAACGCAGGGACTCCATGCGAAAATGATCTACCCACAAGTGCAGATTTAAAGATTTAAAATCTCGAATAGGCCTGAAAGACCTGTCTGGCTTGGGGACTAGGAAGAGGATCGAATAAAACCCCTGTTTTCTTTCCTCCTGAGGCACCGGAATCACTACTCCTTTCTCCTTGAGGGACAAAGCTGCCCTCAGAAGAGCGGACCTCAGTGATGCAGTCCGAGGCAAAGGTGTAGGAAGAAATCTCTTGGGTGGAATGCCCCTGAGATTTATCCGGTAACCCTCGGAAATGATGGAAAGGACCCAAGGATCCACTATGGATTCCCTCCACCTGTCCCGAAAGTGCAGGAGGCGACCTCCCACTCTGAGCCCAGAACGGGGAGCCCCAACCCATCATGCAGAGGACTTATCATCACTGCATGCTTTTTTGTAAAGGCCCCAAATCTGGACCTGGAAGCCTTTCCTCTGCCGGCATGAAATCTGCCACGGCCAGACTGTCCTCTGTTGGACGACCCTCCCCGAAATGGCGGCCGAAAGGACGGCTTCAAAACTCCAGACCTGGAGCCTGAACTCTTGGAGGTGGTGGGGAGGAAAGTACTCTTACCCCCAGTAGCCTGTTTAATGATGGCTTCCAGCTCTGAGCCAAACAATAACTTGCTTAAAGGGCAAGTTCTCAAGGGACTTCTTGGACTCACTATCAGCTTCCCAAGCTTTGAGCCAAAGAGCCCTTCTAGCAGAAACTGAGGTGATAGACACTCTGAATGCCATTTTAGCTCCTTCCTCACTGTCCAGGGGGGTGCAAACATACTCTGCGGCAGATCTCAACTTCTCTGCTAGTATAAAAGCCTCAGAATTTTGGTGGAGTAGCCCACTCAGCTCCTCCACCTACTTGCTCATAGCTTTTGTAACCCAAGCAGAAGCAATAATAGGCCTCATGGTATAACCCACACCTTCAAAAATAGCTTTCAAGGGGTACATGTTAGCATACTTTTTTGCCATCAACAGTCTTTTATCATGAGTCTTTCCTGCTTCATTTAAAAGAGAAGTAATTCCCTCATCAGAGGAAAAGCACACAGGGTCTCTGCGACTCTTTTTAAACACACAAGAGACAGGAGTCTTTTCCTCCTTTGTAAGATTCAGAGTCAGATCGAATAGGGAGAGGCGGGGCCACGGCTAGGAGGACGTGAGGTGTGTGTGGCAGCAGCTCCCCCGGCATCTCCCATCTCTAATGTAGGAGCCGGCTGGTCTGAGAAAACTCCCCCATAAGACGCAGCGATAATCCGGCGGCATGGTGGCTGTGTCCCGACAGCAAGACAGCAGCAGCAGCGGCCAGGCGCCATCATAATCAGCCGTGTACGGCATCCAGCGGGCACGCAAAGCTGCAGCGTGTGGAGCTGCGTGTGGAGCTTGCAGGTCAGCTGTGGATCCTGGACGGCGGGAGCACAGCGGCAGCGTTCAAAAGCATCAGAGAACCAGAGCGCCGGGCTGTAATTAAAAAGCGTGTGGATCTCACGGCTGGAGGAAAAGTAGTGGTGCAGGATGCAATTGAGCACCCAGCAAGTCCACACTGGAAGTGCAGCGGGGGTATGTACTGTTTTCTCTTTGGGACCTTTAAAACTCGCTGAGTGTATAAAGGGACAGGCACATATAGTGCAAACCAGTGCCCAGGAGGGAAAATATAAATAAAATGTTGGTGACAGCAGTAAAGGTTCCATCCCCCCCACTGGGTTAGGTGGATGAACAAGCAGGCAGGTGCTGGGACGGTGTGCATTGGGACTGTAGCTCATATACCCTTTGCTGATATCCTCTGAATACCATAATTTGTTACAGTTTGCAAAGGGGTATACGTTTAGAGTGCACCATGCCTAAGTCGGCAGCAGCAACACGCCTGGAAAAGTATGCTCGTTCCCAAGCTGGTAATACATCTCAAACTGTCCTTACAACTCTTCAAACCACCCCAGCAAAAGGGACAAACTCCACTGCTATTCCAGATTCTACCCTCCAGCAAATACTGGATGCAATCAGTAATAGTGAAACACGGCTTTCAGATAAAATCAATGACCTGCAGGCAGATGTTGGCCAGATTAAACAGGACGTAAAAGCGGTAAAAGACAGGATGAAGGAGGCCGAAAGTCGGGTCTCAAGTCTTGAGGACTCTAATAATAAAATGTTGCGGTCAATGGAGGACAGGTCCGGGAGATTAAGTCCAAATTATCTGAGGTGGAAGGTAGACTACACCGGAACAACGTGAGAATGGTGGGGCTACCGGAGAGATTGGAGGGGAACGAAGTTTCAAGTTTCATTGAGCAGCTGTTGCTTGCTAATTACACCTCTGCACCCTTCTCAGGGCAATTTGAGGTCGAAAGGGCCCATAGAGTTCCAGCAAAACCATACCCACCTGGGGGCCCACCCCGAACCCTGATATTTAAGATGCTCAACTTTCAGGACCGCGATACAATCTTGAGACTATCCCGTACAAAAGGTCCTTTGGAACACAAAGGGTCCAAACTGTCGGTTTTTCCGGACTTCTCTTTGGAGTTTCAAAAAAATAGGGTCAAATTCTCAGAAGTAAAAAAGCGGCTGAGAGATCTTGATATAAAATATTATATGATGTTTCTGGCAAAACTGAAGATTATTGTTGATGGCGTATCAGTATTTTTTCATTCTCCCAGAGAAGTCGGGGAATGGTTGGACAAAAGGGCTCCAGATAAAAACCAGCTAGCTCCTTAGAAGCATTAAGTACAAATATAGTATACTGAGTATGTCGGGGGGGTGGGGGGGGCTGGCAACTGCCACTTCAAGAAAGCGTGGTCTTGGGGTAAAGCCTTCAGTGGTTTTTTTGAGAAGTCTTTTTCTCTTGTGTCTTTTTCTTTGTTTTTTTTTATTATTTTTTTTGCTCTGTAATTTTTTTCTTCAGGGATCCATAGGTATTCCTAGGGAGATTTGGTATACAGGTTGGGGGGAGGGGGGTCTATGTATTTTCTATATGTTATGTATTATATGTGATTATTGTATCTTTTTTTGTGTTTTTTTGCGGTAACTATGTACGCTGGACAGTGATGCACCTAGAAATAACCAGAGCCAGATGTGGGCATTATCGGGAGCATGGTATGTGGCTAATTGTTTTGTGTTTTTTTTTTTCTCCTCTCCCATTGTTGAACCTGCACCTTGAATGGTTCGTATTATAGCTTGGAATGTTAGGGGCATGAATGACAAGATAAAGCGCTCACTTGTCATGCGGCAGATTAGGCATTACAGAGGGGATGTAGTATGCCTGATGGAAACCCATCTCATTGGGCCTAAACTCCAGGTTATTAAAAAGGCCTGGGTAGGCTAAGCATACCATGCTCCCTACACGTCATCGGCTCGGGGCATGTCAGTTATTAATAGAACAGTCACTTTTGAATGCAAAAGGGTAAAGACAGACCCTGGAGGTTGTTTTTTTTTTTTAGAATGTACCATGAATACGTTACATATATGTCTATTAGCCATGTATATACCTCCGCCCTTCTCTTTTGACACTCTGGTCAGAGCGGCTGATTTTATATCACAGTCTCCAGACATTCCTGTAGTAATTATAGGTGACTTTAATAATGTAATCAACCACCGATTAGACAGATGGCATAAAAGCTTGGTCAGTGAAGATAGAAGAAGTAGGAGTAATCAGGGGTTTGGCCAGTTTATAAAAGATATGGGCTTGATAGATCCATAAAGGGATAGAAACCCAGACCTTATCCAATATTCTTGCTTTTCGGCATCTCATGTGGCATTTTCCAGAATAGACTTGGCGCTAGTTTCCAACGGGCTATTGTCGCAGATTTCTGAAGTGTCATACAAAACTAGGGGGATTTCGGATCACTCCCTGTTGGTACTAGAGCTCAATGAGTCAGCCGCGAAAGGATGTATGTTTTGGAAATTTAATGCCTCATGGCTGAAAAACATTGGGACAGGGGCAGTTCTGGTAGAACAATGGGCCGAATTTTGGGACATCAATAGGGGATCAGCATCAGGGGCAGCAACTTGGGATGCATATAAAGCATTTGTATGAGGTACTCTTAAGAAAAGGCTTGGAGAGATTAAAAGAGCCAGTAGGCAGGTAATCGTAGAATTGGAAAACAAATCCAATGAATGTGAAGCTACATATCTGGAGGTAAAAACAACTGAGGCCAAGGAGGCATGGGAGAAGGCCAAAGGGAAATGGTTAGAATATATTAAAACAACAAATATTAAAGGCATGAAGCAGAGTTCAAAACATATATACGCCAATTCAGATAGACCAGGTAGGTGCTTGGCCTATTTGGCCCAAGCGGAAAAGCCCATAAACACAATATCCAAAATTATTAATAAGAATGGAAGGTACTTATGTAGTAACTGGGCTGCCGATTTTGAAATCGGGTCCATTGCATCGCACCCGACCATATCGCATGCGATGCAATGCGATGCGATGGACCCGATTTTTCCATAGGATTCAATGTTAAAATGGACTGAGTCCATTTTAACATGGAATTAAATGGAAAAAGGGGTCCTTTTCATACCCCTACTATCCAAGTGGGCATGGAGTTGGATATAAACCTGTGGCGAGCGTAGCGAGCCACCGAGCCCGAAGCGTGGCGAGCGTAGCGAGCCCCGCGAGGGGACACAGAATACCGTCCGCTCGCCTCGCTACGCTCGCCACAGGTTTATATCCAACTCCATGCCCACTTGGATAGTAGGGGTATGAAAAGGACCCCTTTTTTCCATTGAATTCCATGTTAAAATGGACTCAGTCCATTTTAACATTGAATCCTATGGAAAAATCGGGTCATCGCATCGCATCGCATCTGATTGTATGCCTTAACTTAAGGCATACAATCAAAAAATCGGCAGCCCAGATACTACATAAGTACCGAATGGAAAGTTGGTAACTGATGTAGAAGAGATAGGGTTAGTGGTCAGAGATTACTTTTCTGTGAGTCTAGATTAAGCTGCAATCAACACCAGATTCAGGAGTTCATAAGTGGGATAAAACTTCCTTCACTTATGATAGAGGACTGCTGTGCGCTAGAAGCCCCTATAACATTAGAAGAGATTCAGAATGCTATAAAAGCCCTACCAAGTGGCAAGGCCCCAGGGTTAGACGGCATCCCTATTGATCTTTATAAACAGTATATAGATCATTTCGCCCCCTTGCTGCTCGAGTTGTTCCTGTTATGCTTCGAGGCCGGCGTGTGCCCACTCTCTATGATGGAGGCTAAGATTATTCTTTTATTAAAACCAGAAAAGGACCCGGCGGACCTTGGGGCATTACTGCCAGCAGAGGCCAAAATACTGGCAAAAATACTGGTGACAAGGTTGAATAGATACTTAGAAAAAATTATCCACCCTAATCAAACGGGGTTCCTCCCGGGTAAATCAACCTCTATTAACATCAGAAAAGTTTTTAGCCACCTTCAGATAATAGAAAATAAGACCATCAACTCAGCAATAATGTCGTTAGATGCCAATAAAGCCTTTGACGCAGTAGAGTGGGCATACCTGTGGGCAGTGTTGCGTGCATTTTGGTTTGGTCCTAAGTATATAAAATGGATTCAGCTGTTATACGCAAATCCAACGGCACGCATGTCCGTAAATGGCTGGACATCTGAGGCCTTCCCCCTTTTTAGGGGTACAAGGCAAGGCTGCCCGCTGTCACCAAGTTTATTTTCCCTGGCTATTGAACCACTGGCATGTGCCATAAGAAATCACCCAGAAGTCGTTGGTTTTAGCGTGGGTCAGCAGTATGATACAGTTGCCTTATACGCAGACGACTTATTGATCTTCTTGTCCGATTATGTTAAATTTGCCCCTATAGTACTACAGGTAATCAAATTACATGGTAGTTTTTCTGGATTTGAGGTAAATGTAAAAAAGTCTAGCATACTGGCCCTAAAATTGCAGTCGGCTTCTCACCCCCACATGGCATTGCCAGTGAGGTGGGCAGAGTCATTTAGATACCTAGGGATTTATATATCTAGGAACCCCCTTGATTTTGTACAGTTAAATATTCAGCCTTTGATGGCTCATATTGTGTCAAAATTTAAATCATGGAGTCGGCTGCCCCTTACTGTTATAGGGTGTGTTAATTTAATAAAAATTATTATACTGCCCAAATTTTTGTACGTCATACAGCAGTCACAAGTATATTTGCCAATTTCTCTCTTTTCAAAAATTAATAGTTTAATAACCACTTTTATATGGAGCAGCAAGCGGGCGAAGATCCAGATTAGCACACTGATGAGAAAAAAGGAGCAGGGGGCATTGCTCTCCCCAACTTTCAGTATTACTATCTGGCCGGGCAGCTAATGCAGTTGCGCGACTGGGTATTTGTAGAAATGGACAGTGGTATAGTAAAGCTATTTTTTAGCACAAGGAAACTCAAGTTCTACCCCCCTACAACGACTTTTGTCGGGTAGTATAACCCGAAACGATCCACCGTTGGTAAGGCAGACAGTCAAGATCTGGAGGGAAGCAAATAAAACAGTCAAATTTACAGATATAGAGGTAGAACATCCCCTATCAGATTATAAACTCCTGAAGGAGCTGAAGGTACTCCAACCAGATAAGATCTGGGGGCAGTACGGGTTAAATTCCATTAGTCAGCTCTACGAACAGGGCAGAGGGTCGGTTTGAGCAGCGCTAAGTTTACAATGAAAGAAATTAACCAATTGGTAATAAATTGATAATTTTTATATATAGCAAATAAAATAATAATGCATACAATCACATATAATATGACATAAAAAGATAAAAAAAATTTATATATATAAAATTCTCACTCTCGGATTGGATCAGGATCTGGGGTGGCCAATGTCCAATGGAATGTCAGTCCAAATGGAAAGTGCACTTTAACCATATATTATTCTGCTGTGTTGGGGAAATAGAAATTCAGATGTTTTGTTGGGAGGAAATCCACCGATCCTCTCTATTGGAGCGGATAGATGTTGATACCGCTGGAGGAATTGATGGCAGAGTGTCCAGATTATGTCCCCAGGGATTCCTCTGTCGGTTAGATGGAAGACTTCCTTTAGCTCTGGCCCAGTTTGGAAACCTCCTGATGGTGGTAGAGGAGTCACAGTAGATGTTAATAAAGGAGGGTGGGCATCTGTTCTCCAATCCTGACTGAATTTAGGGGGGGGCAGGACTCTCTAACAGGTGGCTGGGATGGTAGTCTGCTCACCCGGAGAGATGCACTGCCAGTACCCCAGTCACTTTTGATGGAGACGGCCAAGTTCTTAGTGAGGTACACTAATCTCGACAGGTGGCAGAGGATGGCGTGGCTCACCTGGAGTTAAGTGTGCAAGAAGGAATCCCGGAGGGGAAATTGAGATGAGGGTTCCCAATTGGAAACAGCAGTGGACTGAGAGTAATTGGAGGTCCAATCCTTGGAGGGTGAGAGGCTGCACCTAACGCGTTTCGCCACTAGCTTGTGGCTTTTTCAAAGGTCGAACAGGGCACTCTAAAATTGTATATGCAATTAGAGTCAGAAATTAATCTCCCTAGACACTTCTTTTTTAGGTTTCTGCAAATGAGAAGTGCACTTGAATCTCAATTTAAGAATACTGTGATATGCTTCTCAGTATCGCCCATAAAAAAAGCTCTGCAAGTGAGAAGTAAAAGTAAGGGGGTGTCAAGGCTATATAATCTGCTGGTGGCAGCGAAGTTCGATGATGGGCTGGTAGAGCTTAAAGAAAAGTGGTCGTCAGATGTGGGCCCTTTGAACGATGAAGAATGGAGTATGGCCATGACCTCTGTCCATTCAACGAAAAATTCAATAAGGATACATCAAGTGCAATTGTACTTTCTTCACAGGTCCTACATGTCCACCACAAGGTTGGTTAAAATGGGTGGCCGTACTTCATCGATATGCCCCAAATGCAAGTGTGAACCTGGTTCTTTTTGGCATCTAGCATGGGGATGTATAGTCCTTGGAGCATTTTGGGAAAAGGTACAACAAATCTTGATAAGCACGGGTATCCCTGGATCTGTACTGGATTGTAAAAGTTGTGTGTTAAAAATTCACATAGGCAATAGAATTAATGAGCACGATAAAATTTATGTATCTAATCTGTGTGCATTGGCCAAGCTAATGATAGCGAGGACATGGCTCTCTAAGGACGGGCCTGATATTGCAGCTTGGAAATCACTGGTTAATTTTACAGCAACCCACGAAAGACACATATATGTGTGTAGGAAACGACTAAGTAATTACACTAAAATTTGGCACAGGTGGCTCACGTCTAGTCACACAAATATAGAATTTAACCTAAGTTAACAGGTTTAAGTGATAAATATATAGTAATGTAAACACTGTTTGTATCAATAAAAAAAACACGTAAGAATGTTAAAATATTAGGTTTATATACAATTATAGAGTGGATAAACCCGTTTCAAATGCTATTTTATTGGCTGTCAGGATATGTTTTATGCTACTTGCTATCCAGTATTGAGTAAGAAAAGCCTTGTGGTGGAAGGGATTAAGTGCAATCTTGGTATAATCTGCTGATGGCCATGTATAAAAGAGAGTATTTGGTGACTATGCATGCTCAGGCAGTCCAATTTGCCCTCTGGGCAACAGAAAGTTCATGCCCCCGGGGGCTCATAAATCTGGCATCTGAAGTGTTAAGATAAAATGATCTTTAAATGGGTGCATTGCTGTCCGCAAAGTGTAAAATGCAATATGTAACTACTTTACTATTATTATTATTTGGCAATGTCTTATTTTCCATTTTCTTCTTGTTTTGTATGTTGTTTGATGTATATATGTACGTAGGGATATGTCGCGGGCACCAGGCCACCAGGTATTGTGTAATATGCAATGTCGTTGGTAGCTTAGCCGGGCAGGCCCAGAGGACTTGTGGAATACAGAATGCCTACCAGATAGTGACAATGTAATAGTGTATTGTAAACGGAAATATATTGCAAAATATGTGGCCTGATGTAAGTGGCACTTTCCCTTTTAAAAAACAATAAAAAGTATTAAAGTGAAGATTCAGAGTCTGTTTAACAGTCACAATCAAATCCTCAATGCCTGAAGTTAAGGCCTCAACTTCATCACCCATGTCCCAACTCCAGTTCTCCTCACACACACCATCATCATCCAAATCCTGTAAAATGGGTGGTGTTGAAACAGGGTGCCTAAGCACCAGAGGATTTTGTAAACTGCTCCATCAAGGAAGTCATTTTATGAACCTTCTGAGCAGTATCCTGCATAGCTTGCAGCAAAATGGAGTCCTCCTGAGCCGGGGTAACTGACCCCCCAGACACCTGAGATGAGTTAAAGTGGCCAGTAGACCCTAACAAGAAGTCCTTCTGCCTATTCAAAGCCTCAGTAAGAGCATTCATAGACCTGCCCAACGCCAAAGCCCAAGCAGGTTCAGCTATCTACGTTCTGGGGGCGCGTGACCCACTGGGAACAGCCTCACAGGACGGGCATAAATCCCCATGATCCTCATGTTCACATGTAAATTTAGCCTAACACTTGCAGTAAATAAACATGTCAAGCGCTCTAATCTCCACAGCAGCAGAAGTAAACCCCTCAGCCATGTAAAACACAATGCAATGTATCAGTGTACTTATCTGAGCTGTTATTCCTGTCAGCGATCAGTGAGGGAAGCGCCTCTTTGCAGAGACTGGAGTCTGTGTAAAAATCACCCTGTCAGCTTCGCAGCACGGGGAAAAGGCGCCAAAACACAGTGCAGGAAGAGACCAAGTCTCTGCATCAGCGGGGAGACTAGCCCATCTGGCGTTTTCTTTCCCATCAGCCGCTCCCACAGTCTCTTCTTACCTCCTTGTACCTCCCTTCAATGGGACCACAACAGAGTCGTCCAGCAGCGCCTGACTCCTGGTGGGATTTCAGTCTCTAAGCCCTTCAAGATGGCGGGCGCCATCGCGGGGGGTCCGCCCCCCAAGATCCCCTTCTGCAAGGAGCCGGTTAGGACACCCCCGGGGCCCAGGAAAGGCTCTAACTCGGAGAGACTAAGTGCTGTGCAGAAGGAATAAAAAGGGTCCCTCTGCACACAGAGAGCTGATAGGACGCCCTTCTGTCAGCCTCTGCTGAGCTCTCAGTGTGTATGAACTTCAAGTAGAAGTAACACACTGGCAAACCTGCTCTAAAGCTAGTGCATTAATAAAATAATAAAAAACCTAACTATCTTCAAAAAATCCAAAGAAAAAAATGCAGCTGCAGCTCAGCGCAAAGCATAGCACCCACTCCTGTGGGCACCTAAAACTAACTGGAGCATTATGGGATGCAGTAGGGAGGAGCCTGCTCCCAAAGAAATTAGAAGCATAGGCACCTGGCTCCTGGCGAACCCTCCTACATCCCATCGTGAGCTGTGTCACCGGACTGGACGAAAGAGAAATATATTTTTTTATCTACCCATTAGCGCCGGGACTCTTGGGAGATTGGGACCTTCCCTTTCTATTAAGTAAAAAACTCCAACAAGCCATTTTGCAGCAGCCCCCAGATGCATAATCAGGGTCCCGGGTCCGGCACATGCGCAGTATCGTCCTTGTACTGCGCATGAGCGGAACCCGGTTTTTATGGGCTGTCGCTCAGCAGCCCATGCAGAGGCGTCCCGGAGGGAGAGAACACCTACCAATGGGACTGCCTTGGGTGACTGGCAGGTCAGACTTTCGATATGAAGTCACTGCCTTTCACAGTGAAGCCATATCAGTCTCACAGACTGCAAACGGCATCACCCCGCTGTCGGATTCTTGAGAGACCAGGACCCTATATAAGTCTGGCTGTGATTTCAGACTGCACGGGTGCTGTCTGCTGTGGGGGAGGGCAGCAGGGGGACCTACTATGGGGGACCTACAATGGGGAAATGCTAAGGGGATTACTATGGGGCATATACTATGGGAATTACTATTGAGGATTTTGCTGCCGTATAAGTCCAGTGGTGGTGTCCTGTGTTGTATATAAGTCCAGCGGTGCAGCTCATTGGTCGATATAAGTTTGCCGTATAAGTCCAGGGGCGCTGCCCTGTGCTGCCATAGAAGTCCAGCGGTGCGACCTGTGCTGCTGTAGAAGTATGCCTTATAAGTACAGAAATGCTGCCCCGTGCTGCTGTATAAGTATGCCTTATAAGTACAGAAATGCTGCCCTGTGCTGCCATATAAATCTGCCATATATGTCCAGTGGTGCTGCTCAGTGCTGCTGTATAAGTCTGCAGTGTCAGTTTCTACCTATGGGCTGCAGCCCCCCCCCCCCCCCCCCCCCCCCCCCGGTAATATCCGCCACTGTTCTCTGCCTAAGTGAAGCCAGATGGACACATTTTTACCAAGCACTTTGTGCATCTCCCTGCTTTCCAGCCACTCTCTGAGAAGACAAACATCTAACCTGTTTGTTCTCTGAAAAAGTTAGGTGCAGGTTCTCAAACTCTGTCCACAGGACCCCACACAATGCATGTTTTCCAGCCCACCTGAGGATTTTAAAATATGATGGTGGATACACAATGCTTGAACCAATGAGTTAGAAGCATCATGTAGGAAAAGGCCTGCCTCTGTGTTTTGCCCAATTAATGAGCTTGTAAAGAAAACAGGGGAACCGTGTGTCCCTTAATAGTACATGTGAAACAGATGATAATTAAAAAAAAATAAAAACACAATTTATTAAGAAAAATCACACAGGACAGCCCGCAGAGCGCCGAGTCCAGGAAACAGAGGGGGAACGCCAATCAGCGTCATCCAGGCGCTTCCACTCTGTGTCCCTGGCTCTGCAGGCTGCACTGTGCGCATCAGGGGTGGATTAGGGATGGCCATCGTTGCCATTGCCATCAATGGTTGCCATCGATGGCAATTCTGCAACTGGCCATCGATAGTGCTAAACTATGCTATGGATGACCATCGATATTTTTACATATCGATGGTCATCCATTGTGTTTGTTTGATTGGCCTGTGGGCCAATCAAAACACGGGGCGTGGCTTTGCGGGTGTCGGGGGCGGAGCTATGCTCAGTGTCCTGGAACTTAAAAAAAAGAAAAACATCGTTTTACTGTTCCATCGATGGAGGGAAACCATCTGGTTCTCCCCCATCGATGGCTAAAGTATTTGACATCGGCCGTGAACCGTCGATGATTTTGAATCATCGATAGCCATCCCTAGGGTGGATTGGGACGCCGGGATGCCAATGGCGGGCAGGTGGGCATGCGTGCTGGGCTGTTAAAAGGGTTGCAGGACACCGTCTCCTTCAGATATGAGGCTGGCTGCAGGAGGCTGCCAGTACGGCAGCTGCTGCTGGCTGCTCCCAACCTCTCTCACTGTCATAGCCGGGTAGCTCCGCCTCCTTTGAGCTCCTCTGCTGCTTAAAGAAATGGAGCTGACCAGCTATGACAGAGTGGCGTCAGCCAGCAGCAGCTGCCGTATTGACAGCATCCTGCATCCAGCCATATCCCATATAACAGCAGGCAGAGTTAGTGTTTGCTGGTAATTTTGTTGCCGCTGTTGAGGGGGGTGGGGAAATCAGTCCCGGGCCCCAAAATTCCTAGCGGCAGCCCTGTACAGTAGGGTGCTCAGATCGTAGGATTGCAGGTTACGATGTCCGCCTATGTACCCCGCTGATTCATACAGCGTCACTCCAAGTGCCGTGAGCTGTTAGCAATGGGAGCCCATCTACGGCTGTGTGCCAGGGTTGCTGCTGCAGCATGGGTATCCCAGCTCTAGATGCCGCTGGCCACTTCGCATCGGGAGCCCGTTTGTTGGGGTGTGTGGATACTGCTGGTGCAGGCACGGCTATTCCAGTGCCCCTCTGGAGCCCTGCTATTGGGATTGTGAGGGCTCAAGCTAGATGTAATGTTGCCGCTGGTGTAAAAACTACTAATAGTGGTTAGCGGATTTGTAGTGGTATATACAGCTGGGGTTCTCCAGAGCACAGTGTGCAAAAGTCCTTAGTCAACGCATTTCGACGCACACAATGGGTGAGATTTAATAGGATGAGAGATTCAGAAAGTGAGAGATTTGTTTTTTTTAAAGCGGCAATCATGTCAACTTCAAAATCAAACTGGTTTTGCAGTGTAAACGATTGCCGCTTTAAAAAACCTGGAGATTTCTTACCAAATCTCTCACTTTCTGAATCTCTCATCCTATTAAATCTCACCCAGGGTGTCTTTTTCAATTCAGGATCAATAAATGAGCTTGATCAGTACCATCGCAGGTGTTTTGTGGATGACACTGTGCCTAAAAAAACATTTAATCTGTAATAACCTTGTCACCCCAGGTGGCTGGTACACTGGACCCACACTGTCCAAGATCACTGTGGGTACGATGATGCTCAGTGGCTGTCTGGATATCTTTGTCCTCCTTCATGGTGCGTGACCTGGAATCTGTATGGAGACAGTCATGGACATTGTGAAATCTTGACTTCTAAAACTAATAACTGTGGGTCAGAATAAATCCAGTGGTCTCATTATATGACAATATATTTCTCATCTGTTAACTTTGTAACCACCACTTCTAAGGCTAGAGTTTACTGTCTAACAATGAATGTGTTTACATAACTATGGCATAGTGCTACAATATGGCATGGGTAAAAACTGGACCTGGACAAGACCCCAGAATGCCGGACATGAAAGTCTCTATTCCGGAGCTTGTAGGTCCAGGGGGTGTCCTGTCCAGGAGGGCTGCCTGTGACAGCTGTCACTAGGGAGAGGAAAGCCTCCCTGTATGGTCCAGGTGTGTAGCAAAAACCGGAACGGTCCAGACCACAGGGGGAGACTGTAATCTCCCCTTACCCATGTCCCTGGTGAAAGCTATCACATTGGTACCGGACAAGACACCCCCCATTTTGGGGTCTTGTCCGGTACCAATTTTTACTTAGTCCCCTACAATGTGTGACTGGTGTAACTGACGTATCTATTGTATTAACTGTAATGTATAACTGTAGTGTTCATTCTAGCACCTGCCATCTTTGAAATCCCATGCCATTCCTGTTCCCTGCCTGGGGTGTCGCTGTCTGCTGTGGTGTTTCTAGCACAGGTCTGGTTTGCATATCAGTGCTGATATACACACCACACTGTGCTAGAAAAACTACAGCAGACAGCGACACCACAGGCAGGGAAGAGGAACTGCATGGGTTTTCAAAGATGGTGGGTGCTAGAATGAACACTATATCTGATGTATAACTTACAGTTCTACTGTAACATAGCAGTGATTTACATCAGCACTGCCCAGAATGAACTGTATAGCTTTTATGGTCCCAGATTCAAAGGGAAGATAATTTTCTGAATATAAATTTGTGCATAAACACTTAATAGCACCTTAATAGCACAATTGTTTATGGAAATACTTGAGTAGTACTGATGTACGTAGCCCCTTATTTAGATCTGATCGCAGTACAAATTTGTTCTCAAAATGGGCAAAACCATGTGCGCTGCAGGTGGGGCAGATGTAACATGTGCAGAGAGAGTTGAATTTGGGTGCGGTGTGTTGAAACCTAAATTGCAGTGTAAAAATAATGCAGTCAATATTTACCCTTCACAGAAACAAAATAACTCCCCCCAATCTAACTTTCTCTATACATGTTACATTTGCCCCACCTGCAGTGCATATGGTTTTGCCCATTTTGAGAACAAATTTGTTCTGCGATCAGATCTGAATAAGGGCCACAGTTGTTTCTTTAAATGTTGTGGCCACTGACAATTTTATTGGCATATGTCTTGTGTTCTTTTTCTAGATATGCCGGAGAAAGTGGCTCTTTACTTTCTATGTGTAGTTTTGGCAGGGTTAGTGATTCTTCTGTGTATCTTTAGTCCTAAAGTAATGTGTCTTCAGGATCTGAGTAAATTATTTTGGGAACCCCAAAGGGATGATGAGAATGAGCCAGTACTTGGTGAAATAAAAATGGTCATAAGAAAAGCCGAGGAGAATGGCAACAATGATGACAGCTCTTCAGAGTCCTCCTTTAACAGACTGAGAAGTTCATACAATTACTCCAATAATATCTTCAGCCCTCAGTTAACTGCTGCTCTGGAGGAGACCAAAGAGTTCCAAGGTCAGGAGAAAGATGAAATGTGGTCACCTAAGGAACCCAGCCCCTACGCCACCCAGACAATTATGGAGAAAATCTAGGGTTACAGCTCACACAAAATACTTGTCCTTTGCCTGCTGTCTGCAATTATATTCTGTAATTATTTCATATATTGTTTTTTTATTATGTTTTGTTAACAATTCAGGGGTGGTTGCCTTAAAATTCAATAGTGAATAGTAAAGGGATGTGCAGTTTTGCAAAGATAACCCCTAGGTGAAGCAGCCTTATCATCACAATTAGAAAGAAACTCCAACTTCCAATACCAAATTGATAGAAATCAATGTGAATCAAAATGGCGCTAAACCATGGGAAGATGCATAAACGTACACCTGTTTTAGGACCTTTTTACTATAACTGTAATTACTTTACATGTATGTCCTGTTGTCATGTACCATACCTTTGTCTACATAAAACAAGCAAATGTACAAATAGTTACTGCTTGGTAATTCTTACAATTATTGTGTGCTTGCATTCATTCAAAAACAGAAATCTAGGTGCCCATACATGGTACAATTATAGTATACAATTTGGACTAGATCGCATCGCATTGCATAGGTTTTGCAATGCAATGAGATGAGATGAGATCTAGTGCAAAAAGTATGTGCAGCAAATACTTTTTGAGCTGTGCGCTGAAATGTGTGATGGGAGCGCATCTCATCGCACCCAGCAATTGTACCGTGTATGGGCACCTTAAGTGCTATAATGTTTATTAACTGTTTCGCATTCAGTACAGCTAATATTTGACAAATGGACACACATAGCAATATAATAAAATTGTATCCTGTACAAATATCTTTTATTTTAACATTTCAATTAAAACTATTGGACTGATTAGGTTTCAAATTGAATGAAATGTTTTACTCATTACCCTGTTTTCTATTTTCAGTGGTGCAAGTAGAATTTTTTTTTTGGTGGTACTGATATGGCGTGCATGCCAAAAAGGGGGATTTTGTACTTACCGTAAATACTTTTCTCTGAGTCCACAGGTGTCACTGGAGTTACACTGGGGAATAGAAGGCGACCACAGGGAGCATGGGCACTTTAAATAAAAAGATTAGAGTGGCTAACTCCTCCCCTTCAACTTCCCCTCCAGGTCAGTCAGAAAGGTTGTGCCCGGAAGGGAGCAGGAAGATAAAACACACTTCCGAAGAGGAGGTTAATACCACATACAACATTCAATACAAGAAGTAAAGAAGAAGAAAGACAGTGAGAAAATACTGAAAATTCAAACATACATAGTCAACAGACAATGTAACATACTAACATAACCAACGTAACCCTAGCAGGGAAACTCCAAGGAAATGGACCTTGTAGGATATAAGCCCAAAGGCAACTTAAAGGAGAACAGCGCTGTGGTGGGCGTCCAGTGACACCTGTGGACTCGGAGAAAAGGATTTACGGTAAGTACAAAATCCCTCTTTCTCCTTCATCCACTAGGTGTCACTAGGTGTCACTGGAGTTACACTGGGGACGTCCCAGAGCACTCAATCCCGGGTGGGTGAGCGCTGAGAACCCCTTAATACCCTGCGGCCAAACAATGAAGCAGGAGCCGCAAAGGTATCAAACCTGTAGAACCTAACAAAGGTTCTGCAGCCAGACCAGGTAGCCGCTCGGCAGAGCTGCTGTAGAGAAACCCCTCGGGCAGCCGCCCAAGAGGAGCCCACCGACCTGGTTGAATGCGCTGTAATGCAACCAGGAGGAGTCCATGAAGAGGTGACATAGGCCTGACGTATGGTCAACCAAATCCACCTGGACAGCGTCTGTTTTGAGGCTGGCCATCCACGAAGCACCGGGTCGTAGGTCACAAACAGCGAATCAGACTTCCTGATAGAGGCTGTGCGGCTACATAAATCCTTACAGCCCTAACCACATCCAAGGATCTCGCCTCCGGGGAGTCCTCTAGGAAGGCAGGAACCACAATGGGCTGGTTCAAATGAAAAGCCAATACTACCTTTGGAAGGAAGGCCAGGCTGGTACGGAGCTCCGCTCTGTCAGGATGAAATAGCCCCCAGTTCTGATACGCGTCTGGCAGATGCCAGAGCCAACAAAAGTACGACCTTCCACGTGAGGTAGCGAAGGTCCACCTCCTCCAAGGGCTCAAAAACCGAGGAATGAAGGTACTCCAGCACCAAGTCCAGGTCCCAGGGAGCCGTTGGAGGACGAATGGGTAGCTGCAAACGAAGCACCCCCTGAAAAAAGGTTTGCACCTCTGGAAGAAAAGCTAACTTCTTCTGAAATAAAGATAGAGAGAGCTGAGACCTGAACCTTCAAGGTATTCAGCCTCAGCCCTGCAGACAAACCTTCCTGCAGAAAAAGGAGGAGTCTCGCCTTCTTGAACAGGCATGTGGAAACCCCACGTCTCTCACACCAAGCCACATAAGAGCGCCATATCCTGTGGTAGTGCGCTGAGTTGACCTCTTTCCTAGCACAAAGCATGGTGGGTATAACCGCACGAGGTATACCTGCCCTCTTCAGGATGGACCTCTCAGCAGCCACGCCGTCAAATGAAGACGACCTAAATCTGGGTAGATGAAGAGTCCCTGGCTGAGAAGGTTGTCCTGAAGAGGCAGGGGCCACGGCTCATCTATCAGCAGAGCTGTCAGACAGGTGTACCAAGACTGACGAGGCCAGTCTGATGCCACCAACAGAGCCGTGACCCCCTCTCTCCGGATCCGTTGAAGTACCCGGGGTATGAACAGGAATGGTGGGAAGAGGTACACATACTGGAAGGGCCAAGGAGCCACCAGCGCGTTGACCCCTTCTGCTTGAGGATCTCGTGTTCTTTCGAAGAACCGGGGAAGTTGTAAGTTGTGGCGGGACGCCATCAGGTCCACTTGGGGACAACCCCAGCGATGTATCAGCTTCTGAAAGACTTGAGGGTGCAAGCACCTCTCTCCTTGATGTATGTCCCGCCGACTTAGAAAGTCGGCCTCCCAGTTCTCCATCCGGGGATGAACACGGCTGATAGGGCCAGGGCATGGGCCTGCGCCAAGACCAGGATCCTGCTGACCTCCTTCATGGCTGCGCAACTGCGGGTGCCTCCCTGCTTGTTGATGTACGCAACCATCGTGGAGCTGTCGGACTGGACACGAATGGCTTTGCCCTGGAGAAGAGCATAATAGACAGCTCGTAGCTCCAGAACGTTGATGGAAAGCAGACTCTCCTGTTGTGTCCACAACCCCTGATACTGACGGTCCAGGGTGATCGCACCCCAACCTCGGAGGCTGGCATCCGTGGTGATTAGGGTCCAATCCCAAATCGCAATCCTCCTTCCCTGTTGTAGGTTGGCGGTGTTCAGCCACCAGAGCAGGGACAGATGAGCCCGTGGTGACAGGGTCACCTTCTGCTGCAGATGCAGGTGAGAGCCCGACCATTGATGGAGGAGTGACAGCTGGAAGGGGCGAGAATGAAACCGGGCTTATTGTATCGCCTCGAAGGTGGATACCATCCTCCCCAGCAGTCTGGTGCACAGGTGCACAGACCCCTGTCTCCGGCTCAGGACAAGTCTGACCAAGGCCTGTAAGGACTGAATCTTGTCCGCTGGTAGGAACACCCGCATCTGACTGGTGTCCAGGATCATCCCTAGAAACAAGAGATGCTGAGTGGGGTGAAGCTGCGACTTGGCGAAGTTGAGGATCCACCCGTGTGATGTGAGGATCTTCTGTGTGAGAAGAATGTGCTCCAGCAGGGTGTCCCTTGAACAACTCTTCAGCAGAATGTCGTCCAAATAGGGGATTATAGTAACCCCCTGCATGCGGAGAACCTCCATCATGACCGCCATCACCTTGGTGAAGACCCGAGGTGCGGACGAGAGGCCGAACGGGAGGGCCTGAAATTGCCAATGCTGCTCCTGCACCGCGAACCGCAGATATGCTTGGTGCGGGGCCCAAATGGGAATGTGCAAGTAGGCGTCCTTGATATCTATGGATCTTCCAAACCCTGTATCACGGACTGTAGGGACTCCATCTTGAATCTGGCCACGTGCAAGTACGGGTTCAGATCCTTCAGGTTGAGAATAGGGCGTACCGAGCCATCCGGCTTTGGTACGAGGAACAGGCTGGAGTAGTAGCCCCGGGTACGCTGTTCCGCGGGGACCGGAACCACTACTCCCATGTCCTGCAGCTTGGCGATGGCGGCCAAAAGCTGTTGTCATTTCTCTGGAGGAAGAGGAAGACCGGTCTTGAAAAACCTGTCTGGGGGAGACATGCTGAAGCGAATCTTGTAACTAAGGGTCACAAGCTCTCTTACCAAGGGGTCCTGACAGGACTGGAGCCACACGGAGCCGAAGTTCCTTAAACGAGCTCCCACCCTGGGATCCCCCAAGTGGGACGGTGGACCGTCATGCAGTAGGCTTGGTGGCTTTGGGGTCCAAAACGGTAGTGGAAGCGCCTCTTCCACGACCTCTGGTTCCTCTCTGTGAAGGGGCACCTCCCCTGGATCTACCTCTGAACCTACTGGATGGACGAAAGGCACGAAAGGAAGGCATGTGGGAGGTTCTGCGAGACGGGGGTGGAGCCACCGACGGAAGGAAGTGTGACTTCCCGCCTGTGGCCTGGGATATCCATCTGTCCAGTTCTGGACCGAACAGGAGCTCGCCGTTAAAGGCCATGGATTCCACCGCCCTTTTAGATTCCGCATCAGCCTGCCACTGTCGCAGCCAGAGGCCTCTGCGGGCTGAAATGGATAAGGCAGAAATTCTAGCCACCACCACACATATATCTGAGGATGCCTCTATTAGGAAAGCCGAAGCATCCTGGATTTGTTCAGACAACTGCATAATAGTAGCTGGGTCTGATCCGTCACGCACCTCAGCCGAAATTTGTGACGCCCATACGCCTATTGCTTTGTTCACCTAACAACCAATCTGCGTCGGACGCTGTAACACGCCAGCAGCTGAAAAGATGCTTTTCAAGGTCATCTCCAACCTACGGTCAGAGACGTCCTTGAGGGTGGTAGCCCCAGGGACTGGAAGGACAGTCTTTTTGGACAGTCGGAAAACAGATGAATCCACCCCCGGTGGAATTTCCACTTTTTTACGGCCTTCCGGCAGCAGTGGATAGTTCTGAAAGAACCTTTTAGGGGCTTGAAACCGTTTGTCTGGGTTTTTCCAGGCCTCGGTAACATGCTCATCCAGTTCCTCAGCTACTGGGAAATTGGAGGACATCTTTTGCTTTTTCCCAAAAAGGGAAGGACGGGAAGGGGTGTCAACTCCCTCTGTCACATTACAGGCCACTTTGACCATTTGAATTAGGTCCTCAATACCCTGAGAGGGTTGAGCAGGGTCTTGTGTGTCATATACTAACACATCCTGTGCATCCTGCACATCGTCCCCAGGGGGCGCAAATGCTCCCTCCCCTAGGTCTGGCATATCGTCAGAGTCAGGGGAGTGGTGTAATGGTGAAGCCCAACTCCTCTGCAAAGGTGGGGGCTGCCTTGAGGAGGAAGGGCGAGGCTCAGCCTGCCCTGGAGCTAGGGCTCTAGTGAGGCTCTGAACTGCAGAGGCTAAGTCACTCTGCTGGTTCCTAGAGGTCTCTCTATCTCTCTGAGACTGTGTTAACTCAGAGGATAAACAGGACATAACCTCAGTTAGTTGTGAGGCCCAGAAAGGAG
The DNA here is from genome assembly GCF_055691185.1 of Crinia signifera. Classification (NCBI taxonomy): domain Eukaryota; kingdom Metazoa; phylum Chordata; class Amphibia; order Anura; family Myobatrachidae; genus Crinia; species Crinia signifera. Next base: position 52,569,572 of record NC_139225.1, on the reverse strand, counting down.
GGTCCACTGGGGTTTGTGACGCAGAGGGATTAACAGTGCATTTTTCACAGTTAAGATCCCCAGGGGCTGAAGGGGTAAACTTAGCATTGCAAGTCTTACAGGCAATTCTATTGGAGCTTCCCCCTGCCATTGTATCTATAAGTCACAGAAAATCCACACACTACCACACACCCAAGGGAGAGTAGGTATAGATTAGTCCAGGTAGAAGGACTGGATAGGAGAGATAGTGAAGGAAAGGAGCTGCCACAGGGTTTGAACAGCGCTATGGTCTGTAACCAGGGAGCGCTATAGCCCTAGTTTTTAACACAGCCCAACTATCTCTCTCTAAGCTCTCAACCCTCCACTGTAACTCACAGTACCGGGAGAGCTTATAGAAGGACGGTCACCAGGATCAGCGATGTACTTGAAGCCTTTGGTGGGGCTGCAGCGGTACAGGAGCTTCCCACAGTCGTATCGCAGCGGCGCCAGTGTTAAAAAGATGGCCGCCGCAGATGTCTCTGAGAGTGCTGGGGATAGCCGGGGCTGCTGGGAGTACCACGCGGTAGCTCCGCCGCCCACCCGGCAGCTCTCGCTTCTCCGGCGCCAGGCTTGAAAACCCTCTGCTGCTGCCATTTTCCTAATAAAAATACACAAGAAAAACAGAAAAAGCAGCGCTGTACAATTTTGTCTAATTAGTAACAAGTGAATCCAATTTGCTAGAAAAGTATAACAAATTTATTGGCACATATAAAATAATTGATCCGGATAGGAATAAAATACACAATAAAATGCGAATTGTTAAGATAAAGGTGTGGTGGAATAACAACAATATAACCTGCACTGGAGCGGGCGTGAGTCCTTTGAATTAGAGTCCTTGGGTGAACCAATGGGAATTTCTTCTTTAGAAGCCGCTGGAGGTTTGAAAGCGTTTTTGGAATTAGGGTAAGAGGTACCCACACTTGAAGCCACCTCAACGATGTATGCGGAGGAGAAAAGTGTCCCAATTGTAGATAGGTTCTCCCAGGTTTAGGTACTCGGGTCCAGAGAAATCAGCAGGTAACAAAGTCCGATAGACAGGTTTGAAGGATATGGTTCCACAGAGCACCACACAGCGGTGGCAGGGAATACTTACAACTTGCCTGCCGTCGGCAGTGAGGCTGGGGGAGGACCGCGGCGTGCTTTGGTAGGCAGCGCCTGTTGCCTCCTGAGACGGTGGTCTCAGCAGCCAGGGAGCCGGGCGCGTTACCATGGAAGCGGCCGGCTCCCTCCGGCAGGCTCCCACGTAGCAGGCAGATAGTGTATCACTATCTGCCTGTCCTCTGCGCAGTGTAAAAAAAAACATGCTGATTAAAAAATCTTTGATGTTCTCTGAGAGCACACTAGTGTGTGTCCGCTCCCTTTCGGGCACAAACTAAGACTGACCTGGAGGGGAAGTAGAAGGGGAGGAGTTAGCCACTCTAATCTTTTTATTTAAAGTGCCCATGCTCCCTGTGGTCGCCTTCTATTCCCCAGTGTAACTCCAGTGACACCTAGTGGATGAAGGAGAAATGGGCATGGCCACGTGTCATGAGGGGGGTACATGACAAAGTTGTAGGAGTGGCTACATGACAATATGAGTGTGGCCACATTATGACACACACTGTAATGCACATTACACATGATGCCACACACCATAATGCCCATTACACATAATGCTACACACTGTACCACCCATTATACATGGTGCCACACCTCAATGCCCATTACACATGATGCCACACACCGTAATGCCCATTGCTCCACACATCGAACTACCCATCATACATCACGCCACACCATACTGCCCATTATATATTATATCACACCTCACCTCTGTACATATATATATTTATATATACTACACGCACACACATCCCTTCGCACCCCCTTACATATATACACATCCCATCTCACCCCCATAATATATACAATACATATCCCATCTCCATACATATATACATCCCCCATACATACTGTATATACATACAACATAGCCTACATAGGGCTCCTTACCACTGGTGCTGTAAGTGACAGTCACTGCAGTGCTGCTGCCCGGTCATGGAGCCTCTAGCCAGGCTGCTGCTGCCATCCCCCAACTCCCTGCTGTGTTGCTTAGGCACAGCTGCTGGCAGAAAAGCGTGGGATTGGCTAAAATGGCCACGGCATCAGGGGACAGGAAATTGGGACCAGGGAACAGGGTTGGCTCCTGCTTAGGGGCGAGCCGGGCAATCCGCTCTTCATGCTGTCGGCGCCACTGATGTGTGTCAGTGTGACAGGCAAAACCAGTGGTAGCTGGCAGTTGCACACAGCATAAAATCATTACATGTTCTCAAAATGGGCAAAACCATGCGCACTGCAGGTGGGGCAGATGTAACATGTGCAGAGAGAGTTACAGTTGTGTGAGGGGTGTTGAAACTGAAATCTAAATTGCAGTGTAAAAGTAATGCAGCCAGTATTTACCCTGCATAGAAACAAAATAACCCCCAAATCTAACTCTCTCTATACATGTTACATCTGCACCACCTGCAGTGCACATGGTTTTGGCCATTTTGGGAACAAATTTGTACTGCGATCAGATCTGAATAAGGGCCATACTGTATAATTAGTAATGATGTGCAGCAACAGCAGATATCAGAATCAACTTTATTGGCCATGTATGCTTGCGCACACTAGGAATTTTTTGTGGATTTACATATATCTCAGATACTCCAGGTATCACCAGAGCTAAGTGAAATATCTCATGGTGGCACTCATCCAAGTAACAAGATGGCATCGTGCATGGACTTTGATGAAAGTGATGCCTCTAACCCCAGGACATTTGTTAGCAGCTACTAGTGCCCATGTTACATTGTGGTTCAATGTGGGCTACTACTGTACCTAATAAATACAAGCAAACAGTGCTTTTGGAATTGACCCAAATTATTTTTATGTAAAACAATAACACAGTATTGCAAAATAAAATCTAATAAAACAACAATAATTGGTATAAACTAGGGGTGTGCACCAGGCACTTTTCGGGTTTCATGTTTTGGGTCTGTATCTCCGGCCATGTTTTGGGTCTTGATCTGTTCCAAAACACCACCCTTCTGTGTTTCGTGTTTTTTTGCTTTTTATGTTTTGGATCTGTATTAAAAAAAAAAAAAAAACACATAAAAGCTGTTCAAATTGCAGATTTTTGCTCCTACACTATTATTAGCCTCAATAACATAAATTTCGAGATTATCAAGCTCGGTGAAGTGATAAAGTGCCTGTTTTTTTTATCACCGGCCAATCAGCTCCTACCTGTCATTTTTCAAACCAAGCCTGTAACTTCACAGGTAGGAGCTGATTGGCCGGTGATAAAAACCAGACACTTTATCACTTAACCGAGCTAAATAAATCTGCCTCAATGTTTTTTTTTTAGGCCAAAAGGTTGCACCGAGGAAGCTGGATAATTATGCTAAGCAAAATAAGTGGGTAGCACAAACAGGTGGCCCATCTAGGAGTGGCACTGCAGTGGCAGACAGAAAGGCATTTTTAAATACTGTATAAAAAAAGGGGGTTTGATAGGGCGCTCCCACTTGGGATATGGATCTTTTCAATATCTGTCGGTCCTGTCGAGATGCGGTACCGCAAAAGAGCCTTCTCTTAGGCCACAAGATTTTTCGTGTAGTATTGTCTGATACTTTGTTTGGGATAGTATTCCCTTTTCTCCTCTGCTTGTATACCTCGGTTAAAATTAAATGGTGCACATAGTGTAAAAGTATAACAATTTATTCAAAGAAACAATGATTCACATATAAAATTTGCATAGTACCGTGTCCGGCCTTATCATCAAGGCTATTGGTATCGCTTAATGGATAGTCAAAGGAAGAGTTCCAGGTAGGATCCCGGGTGTCCACCAAGAAAAAACTTCCTCCCTCAACAGCCTTAGTTGGTATAATGGCAAGTCCAGTCCATCGGCATCTATGCATCCAATGAAATTCCACCAACGCGTTTCTGCTTGATAACAAGCCTTCCTCAGGGTGTATATTCACTAGTGGCATGGTAGGGTTTTTATACCCATCATGCCTCTTAGTTCCTCCCTCTCTCAATGTCACATGGGTGTATGTCCATAATTGTCATTTTTCATAAAACAAGATAACCAAGGTATACACTTCTATAATATGAGGATACTGACAAATCTACATTAATAGAATAAAAAAACGAGCATAGTGTTAATATTTAGATAAACTTGCGCCCCATGTGACCGGAAAAGCATCAGATCTCTAACCCGGAAGTACGGGTACCAATATACAATACTCCGTCCACCAACAATATATAGTCTATGTGGTTCCTACCAGCGCTATGTACGCACATAGCGCATTTTCTAGAGGTTCGTGGATATACTCACTGGGCTGCACGCAGCGCTAGCACTCGTTACCGGAAGTGCGCGTGCGTGTCAGCAGCCATTACTTTATGCGTTCCACGCTACTACACGGAGCTTCCTGGATTCCTATACCTGTTTCCGGGTGTTTGTTTGCGTATCACATACCCGGAAGTATTCATGCGTTTCACTGCGCCCATCTATATCTGCTGATACTAATAAATGCGCTACATATATCTCGCAAAATCCACAGAGTACACTATAGATATGACCAATATTGTGCAAAAACCGCTTATTAAATAAATAAATAGTTAAAATGGGGATAATATACAATTTCATTGTAAATGTATGGGACTGTTTCATAAAAACCATTTTATTTCAAAATCGCTGTTTAATCCTGATGGTTCCAAAGTCTCAACCTCATATATAAGTCTCATCTCGTTTTTAGCAAGAAAACTCTCCACACCTTTAATTCTCCAGTTTCCTTCGATTTTTTTTATACCTATCATTAATTTAATACCATCTGTGGAGCAATTATGTTTTTCTTTAAAGTGTTTGGAGAGACTATGATTAAGAAACCCTTTCTTTATATTGCGCAGATGTTCTCCCCATCTATCCCTTAATTTCCTTGTGGTGCGTCCTATATATTGCAGATCACATTTGCATTGAATTAAATATACACAATTCGTACTATTGCAAGTCATAAAATCAGTAATTTTAAAATTCTTTTTGTTTGCATTAGATATAAAATCTGTGTGTTTTAAATCTTGTTTTTTATGGGTCCTACAGACCAAACATGAACTGCACCTATGAAAACCTTTTGTTTTGATGCGGTCTGATTTCTTATCAGGGACCGCGCTCTTGACTAATTTGTTCCTTATATTACCAGATTTTTTATAAATAAATTTGGGTTGATTTGGTACAATGTCTTTTAAAACAGGGTCAGCTTTTAAAATGTGCCAATGCTTTGTTATAATTTTCTCCATACATCTATATTGTGAAATCTGGTAATATAAGGAACAAATTAGTCAAGAGCGCGGTCCCTGATAAGAAATCAGACCGCATCAAAACAAAAGGTTTTCATAGGTGCAGTTCATGTTTGGTCTGTAGGACCCATAAAAAACAAGATTTAAAACACACAGATTTTATATCTAATGCAAACAAAAAGAATTTTAAAATTACTGATTTTATGACTTGCAATAGTACGAATTGTGTATATTTAATTCAATGCAAATGTGATCTGCAATATATAGGACGCACCACAAGGAAATTAAGGGATAGATGGGGAGAACATCTGCGCAATATAAAGAAAGGGTTTCTTAATCATAGTCTCTCCAAACACTTTAAAGAAAAACATAATTGCTCCACAGATGGTATTAAATTAATGATAGGTATAAAAAAAATCGAAGGAAACTGGAGAATTAAAGGTGTGGAGAGTTTTCTTGCTAAAAACGAGATGAGACTTATATATGAGGTTGAGACTTTGGAACCATCAGGATTAAACAGCGATTTTGAAATAAAATGGTTCTTATGAAACAGTCCCATACATTTACAATGAAATTGTATATTATCCCCATTTTAACTATTTATTTATTTAATAAGCGGTTTTTGCACAATATTGGTCATATCTATAGTGTACTCTGTGGATTTTGCGAGATATATGTAGCGCATTTATTAGTATCAGCAGATATAGATGGGCGCAGTGAAACGCATGAATACTTCCGGGTATGTGATACGCAAACAAACACCCGGAAACAGGTATAGGAATCCAGGAAGCTCCGTGTAGTAGCGTGGAACGCATAAAGTAATGGCTGCTGACACGCACGCGCACTTCCGGTAACGAGTGCTAGCGCTGCGTGCAGCCCAGTGAGTATATCCACGAACCTCTAGAAAATGCGCTATGTGCGTACATAGCGCTGGTAGGAACCACATAGACTATATATTGTTGGTGGACGGAGTATTGTATATTGGTACCCGTACTTCCGGGTTAGAGATCTGATGCTTTTCCGGTCACATGGGGCGCAAGTTTATCTAAATATTAACACTATGCTCGTTTTTTTATTCTATTAATGTAGATTTGTCAGTATCCTCATATTATAGAAGTGTATACCTTGGTTATCTTGTTTTATGAAAAATGACAATTATGGACATACACCCATGTGACATTGAGAGAGGGAGGAACTAAGAGGCATGATGGGTATAAAAACCCTACCATGCCACTAGTGAATATACACCCTGAGGAAGGCTTGTTATCAAGCAGAAACGCGTTGGTGGAATTTCATTGGATGCATAGATGCCGATGGACTGGACTTGCCATTATACCAACTAAGGCTGTTGAGGGAGGAAGTTTTTTCTTGGTGGACACCCGGGATCCTACCTGGAACTCTTCCTTTGACTATCCATTAAGCGATACCAATAGCCTTGATGATAAGGCCGGACACGGTACTATGCAAATTTTATATGTGAATCATTGTTTCTTTGAATAAATTGTTATACTTTTACACTATGTGCACCATTTAATTTTAACCGAGGTATACAAGCAGAGGAGAAAAGGGAATACTATCCCAAACAAAGTATCAGACAATACTACACGAAAAATCTTGTGGCCTAAGAGAAGGCTCTTTTGCGGTACCGCATCTCGACAGGACCGACAGATATTGAAAAGATCCATATCCCAAGTGGGAGCGCCCTATCAAACCCCCTTTTTTTGTATCTACTATTGTTGGATAGTTTTTGGTGACTATCTTTTATGATAGGGCTGCACCCTTTGTTTAGAGCGCAGGTTCCTTCACTATTTCTTTGCTATTGTCTATTCACCGATTAAGGATCTGCTGCACTATGCTGGGGTATAGAGAAAAAAGAAAAATCCTTGCCAATACTATATTCGATATGGGTGGAGAAGAAACATCTAGTAAGAATAACCCATTAGAGGATATAGACTTAGATCATGTTTTCAGAAAATGAGAGAAATTACTCACAAAGGAAAGCAAGGTTTGGTGGGAAACAGTCACTATTGAACGGTATATAGCAGACCAATTGATACCCAAGGGTCTCAGAATACACAAAACCTGCTCTTTTAAAAGTGACAACCCAGAATTCATAAAAGAGTGGGAAAGTGCACTTGAAATCTGTGCCTTCTCTTTGATGAATATCATTGTTAAAGAGAGACGTCTAGAGCTCCTTAAATTGGAGAAATCCATAAAAGAAATTAGTAAATGTATGGAACCATTTAGAGAACTCCCTGAATGTAAAGAACTTGAAGATGCATTAGAACCTAGAATCATAAGGAGAGAAAAAGAAATTATCTCACGAAAACAGAGAAAATTTGTGAGGGATAGAAATGAGGTTTTGGAGACTCAAAGACAAAAAGATGATGAAGAAGAGATTTTTGTGGAAGATGAGGATGAATCAGACGTAGAGGCCCCTCTCGATGATCCTCCTTGTCCTATCCATAATACACCCCTCAATAGGTCACACATAAAGAATAAAAATCTAAGGTGGAACCTAAAACAGAAGGTATTTCAGACACATGATGAGGATTTGATGAGGAAAAACAATAGAGACAGACACAGGACACCTAGTTATGAAAGGAGACCCCCAATAAGGAGAAATTATAGAAATAGATATAATTCCTATAATAATATGTACTCCGAAAGGGAGAGAAGGCCAAACAATTTTTCCAGACCATACCGGAGACCTAATCACCATTTAGGCAATAGGTCCTTTAATAGGCACGATGATGATTTTTGGGAATCAACTCGCACTGAAAATAGATACGATCCCCTCACCAGACCATCTTTTTTAGAACGGAGCTGGAGGAGGAATCGAAGATTCTAGTAGTCAAAAATAAAAATAAAATTAAATATAAAAAAAGAGGGAAAAGGGGAAAAAAGAAAAAAACATTAAAACAAACAGAAACAGAATGCCCTAATTCAGACGCTGAAGTCAAAACGAAAATTTTTAACCTAAGCAGTCATGTACTAGAATCTGATGAGGAAAAAATATTGGAAAAAGGCCTTAAATTTGCCCCACAGAGTAAAATGAATAAATTCGAGACGTATATAAATATTCAAAAATTTGTGAGGCAATTGAGTTTAAAAAGGTACTTTTTCAATAAAACACACAGTGAAAATGAGGGTGAGGCTAATACAGCAGACAGAACGTATAAATTCAAACCAAAATCGACGTTCAATCCGACTTTTAGTAGAGGTTGTTTCCTTGAAAGCTTTAATAAACTGGTATGTGCAGATTTAGAAAAAATCGAACCTAAATACCAAGGAAAATCCAATATAAATAAAAAGGAAAGAGAAGCATTAAAAAAGTTAGAGGAAAATACGAGGATAACTATCAAGCCAGCCGATAAAGGCGGAGGAGTGGTCATCATGAATACAGATGATTATGACAAAGAAATACTCCGCCTACTTAATGATAGAGAAACTTACAAACCACTAAGAGGTAATCCAACCGAAAGAATTGAAAAAAACCTCATAGAATTGGTAGAAAAGTATAAAAACTCAAACACCATTAGTGATAAAGAGAGTAAGTACCTCATCAATAGTCACCCGGTCATGCCGGTTATCTATATACTGCCGAAAATCCACAAGGATTCACAGAACCCACCCGGTAGACCAATTATTGCAAGCACTGAGTCACTTTCATCCAATCTCAGCCACTTTTTAGATTCATTTTTACAACCCGAAGTTTTAAAATTAAAATCATATGTGAAAGATACTATTGATGTCATTAAAAAGTTGAAAGATATCAATGTTTCCAACCACTGCCATCTAGTGACAGCGGATGTAACTTCGTTGTATACGATTATTAAACACGACTTAGGGATCCAAGCCCTAGAACACACTTTTAATGCAGATTCGGATAATCCCAATTTAATTTCATTTATTAAAGATGCTTCCATGTTTTTATTAAATAATAACTTTTTCTGGTTCAAGGGTCAATTTTATTTACAGGTACAAGGTACCGCTATGGGGTCACGATTTGCCCCATCATATGCAAATCTTTTTATGGGATGGTGGGAGGACAATAATATATGGAATAATAACCCTTATTTACGGTATATTCCATTGTGGATTCGATTCATAGATGATATTCTGTTTCTGTGGGAGGGAAGCCCAGAAGATCTTACAACATTCTGTGAACACTTGAATCAGAATACCTCCAATATCAAATTAACCTTTACAACAAGTAAAAAAGAACTACATTTTTTGGATCTCAATATCTCCATGGAGGAAGGGATGATTCTCACTAGTAATTTTAATAAACCAACCGACAGTAATGCGTATATTGGAATAACCAGCCAACACCACCCTCAATGGCTTAAGAATATCCCTAAGGGCCAGGTTCAGCGCATACGTCGCAATTGCTCAAAAAAAGAAGTTTTTTTAGAACAAGTAAAAACCACTAAAAATAAATTCATAAACAAAGGCTATGATGGTGAGAATATCGATCTTTTAATCACTCAAATGGGAGAGATTCCTCAAAATGACCTACTAGTATATAAAGAGAAAAACCTGGAAGATAAACCAAAGGTCCCTTTTATATCTACTTTTAACTCACAATATAGATGTATGGAGAAAATTATAACAAAGCATTGGCACATTTTAAAAGCTGACCCTGTTTTAAAAGACATTGTACCAAATCAACCCAAATTTATTTATAAAAAATCTGGTAATATAAGGAACAAATTAGTCAAGAGCGCGGTCCCTGATAAGAAATCAGACCGCATCAAAACAAAAGGTTTTCATAGGTGCAGTTCATGTTTGGTCTGTAGGACCCATAAAAAACAAGATTTAAAACACACAGATTTTATATCTAATGCAAACAAAAAGAATTTTAAAATTACTGATTTTATGACTTGCAATAGTACGAATTGTGTATATTTAATTCAATGCAAATGTGATCTGCAATATATAGGACGCACCACAAGGAAATTAAGGGATAGATGGGGAGAACATCTGCGCAATATAAAGAAAGGGTTTCTTAATCATAGTCTCTCCAAACACTTTAAAGAAAAACATAATTGCTCCACAGATGGTATTAAATTAATGATAGGTATAAAAAAAATCGAAGGAAACTGGAGAATTAAAGGTGTGGAGAGTTTTCTTGCTAAAAACGAGATGAGACTTATATATGAGGTTGAGACTTTGGAACCATCAGGATTAAACAGCGATTTTGAAATAAAATGGTTTTTATGAAACAGTCCCATACATTTACAATGAAATTGTATATTATCCCCATTTTAACTATTTATTTATTTAATAAGCGGTTTTTGCACAATATTGGTCATATCTATAGTGTACTCTGTGGATTTTGCGAGATATATGTAGCGCATTTATTAGTATCAGCAGATATAGATGGGCGCAGTGAAACGCATGAATACTTCCGGGTATGTGATACGCAAACAAACACCCGGAAACAGGTATAGGAATCCAGGAAGCTCCGTGTAGTAGCGTGGAACGCATAAAGTAATGGCTGCTGACACGCACGCGCACTTCCGGTAACGAGTGCTAGCGCTGCGTGCAGCCCAGTGAGTATATCCACGAACCTCTAGAAAATGCGCTATGTGCGTACATAGCGCTGGTAGGAACCACATAGACTATATATTGTTGGTGGACGGAGTATTGTATATTGGTACCCGTACTTCCGGGTTAGAGATCTGATGCTTTTCCGGTCACATGGGGCGCAAGTTTATCTAAATATTAACACTATGCTCGTTTTTTTATTCTATTAATGTAGATTTGTCAGTATCCTCATATTATAGAAGTGTATACCTTGGTTATCTTGTTTTATGAAAAATGACAATTATGGACATACACCCATGTGACATTGAGAGAGGGAGGAACTAAGAGGCATGATGGGTATAAAAACCCTACCATGCCACTAGTGAATATACACCCTGAGGAAGGCTTGTTATCAAGCAGAAACGCGTTGGTGGAATTTCATTGGATGCATAGATGCCGATGGACTGGACTTGCCATTATACCAACTAAGGCTGTTGAGGGAGGAAGTTTTTTCTTGGTGGACACCCGGGATCCTACCTGGAACTCTTCCTTTGACTATCCATTAAGCGATACCAATAGCCTTGATGATAAGGCCGGACACGGTACTATGCAAATTTTATATGTGAATCATTGTTTCTTTGAATAAATTGTTATACTTTTACACTATGTGCACCATTTAATTTTAACCGAGGTATACAAGCAGAGGAGAAAAGGGAATACTATCCCAAACAAAGTATCAGACAATACTACACGAAAAATCTTGTGGCCTAAGAGAAGGCTCTTTTGCGGTACCGCATCTCGACAGGACCGACAGATATTGAAAAGATCCATATCCCAAGTGGGAGCGCCCTATCAAACCCCCTTTTTTTGTATCTACTATTGTTGGATAGTTTTTGGTGACTATCTTTTATGATAGGGCTGCACCCTTTGTTTAGAGCGCAGGTTCCTTCACTATTTCTTTGCTATTTTTAAATACTGTACCAAAAAATGCTCCAAAGAGCACATAATGCAAAGAAAATAGGTGCAAGATGGAATTGTCCTTGGGTCCTCCCGCCCACCCATATGTTGCATTAACAGGACATGCACAGTTTCACAATCCATTTCAACGACAGGGTTCGGACGATTGGCGCATTTGGGCATGTGCAGGTGCTTGAGTGTTCGGACACTCTGCTGTTCAGGACATGTTCACTCCAGCAATGAAAAGGTCCTTTCCAAAATAGCCACCAAATCCTCTAGCATTCATAATATGGTCTTCAGAGAAGTGGTGGCTATTTTTGGAGGGACATTTTCATTGCTGGATAAGACCCCAGCAGTAGCTGTCGATGGAGGCTGAACGAATGCAGGACGGAGGCGGGAGGGGGAAAACCAGGGGAAAACCCCAGACAACGAGCAGGTACCCGGCTGCTGTGTTGATGGGGGCCAGACACAACAAACTCCGCTGGCCGAATGAGGGAGCAGGTACAGGTGTGTGTGTGTGTGTGTGTGGGGGGGGTTTGAAAACATCTTTGTGATAGGGGGGTGCAGTTTTTATAGTTAGGCAACTGTTTGGATTAGTGCTTTGGCATAGCTAAGTAGCAAAGTCCATGGCTATTTAGTGCGATATGAGGATGGATTGAGGATGGACACATCTATAAACAAGAACACTTTGTCATGTTGGTTGTCAACTAGCCATATTTTGCGACGGCACATGCTACAATACAAAAAAAATCTCTGGCGACAGGTTTGACTTCGTAATTTAGGGCCTAATTCAGACCTGATCATAGGGCACATTTTGTTTTCAAATGGACAAAACCATGTGCACTGCAGGTGGGGCAAATGTAACGTGTGCACGGAGTTAGATTTGGGCGAGTTATTTTGTTTCTGTGCAAGGTAAATACTGGCTGCTTTATTTTTACACAAGCAATATAGATATCAGTTTGAACACATCCCACCCAAATGTAACTCTCTCTGCACATTTTATATCAGCCCCATCTGCAGTGTAAATGTCCATCTGCTAAAAAAAATATGCCCTACGATCAGGTCTGAATTAGGCACTTCGTTTCCACCACTGCAGGATACCTGCCTGAGCGGCCATAGACATACCTACAGTAATCAGTGTAAAATGGGCACATTCTCATGATAGCTGACTAATATATGACAAGCGGGGCTTAATCATTTTCAGCACTAACTGAATACAACACCGAATGTTGTTGTCAGCTAAAACCTCAGGGGCTGGGAAGGAGACATAATAAAATGGCCAAGACAGAGAAGACATCTTGCCCTCGCTGAGTGCATTTGCTAGGGGTAAGTACAGCAGGTGTGGATCGTTTAAGTGAATTGTGTATGGATTTGAAAGTGGATAGCGATATGCGATAATTTCAATAGTCACAGACCATGCACCCTCACAATGGATACAAACAAGGAGGTGAATGCTTGTGTGAATCATTGGTTTGTGGTCTTATAACCATTCAAATATGAGGTGCAATGTCCAGGAAAGCAGCACATCAATATCTATGCCCTTTCAGGAGGCTTGTAGGTCTTGATCCTCCAAGGAACACTATGGTGAAGCTAGGGGAGGAGGAAAAAGGCGAGGAGGGCAACCTCTGGAAAGTGGTGGGGGGCTGTGTCCCCAGGCAGATGACACAAGTAGAGGTGGGCGAGGAAGAGAGCTCACCTGAAAATTTTGTAGCTTCACCAGGGTGGTTGAAGCAAAGGTGGGAGGAGAGTGACAGAGACATCATATATCTACATGAGAGTAATGTGGAGAATCCAGACCAGGTTTTGGTGAACTAGCAGAAACCAGGTGTGTAAATTCGCAGCACTTGTGATTTCCTGATATACAGTAAGTGTTTCCAGCAGAGTGCAAATGCTCATGATGGTGGTTTAGCTGCCCAAGCGCTAGACCGGGGTGTGGGCTATGGTAAGAACCTCTGCTGGAGCATTTGCAAGACTATGTTTATGCTTTGATTACTTGTATGCTGGTGCTGCCTGTAACTATGCTTGCCTATGGAATTATTCTGGTATGCTGTGACCTGCTTTATAAACTAAAGATCAAAGACTTATTTTAAATCCCCATGTGCATGATCCTTGTCACAATATATATCTCTTCATTTGTTTGTTGTATTTAACTCTTTTTCATTCAGCACTAGCATGCAAAATATTGAGTTTCTGTTAAATATATGCTATATCTATATATCTTTTTATTGCTGTTCCTCTTTTTCTTCATAATTAAGGAATTACTTGGTGGCACCGGATGATAGTTTTGAATGGGTATTTAAGCCATGGATGTTTTTGAATTGCCACACCTGACAAAGTCCTTACCCGTGACAAAATGCATAGTCTCTTCTACACGACGTGGTGACGTTATCTTGGTTCGGTGATCTCACAGCTTACTCTGGTGGTCTAGTATGTGGTTCCTTTAAGGATTGTAAGGCCCTGAAATGGGTTCAGAATCTAAGCTGCTGCAAAAGGTGGGGTAGTCAATCCCACATAAAACATGAAATAGCAACAAAGGAGATTGAAAATCATATAGCATGGGATATGTTAATTAATCAAACAAATTATTGTTAAAATGAGTAAGCCCGCTTGAAGCAAAAGCTACAAAAACTAGTCTGCTACCTCCTGTTTTTGTACATGTTTGAGAAAGATGTAGTTTCACTCTCACGGAAATTAGACATATATAAAGATGATAAGAGCACAAGTTAAAAATGGCAAATGCAAATAAAAAATAACAGTTTATAATAAAAATAGTACCAAAAGCAGCAATATATGCCAATGTGTTAGGAATGGGATTACTGATCTTTTCTGATATCTATTAGTAACCTTAATGCATGGGACGGTATCATCAACAATTTATGAACTTGCCATATGCGGTCTCTGACACTCTCCAGTTGTAGAACCTCTCTTGTGTTTGAAGCTTGCATATAGTAGGGGGGGGGGGGGGGTCCCTGGAGTGAAGACAATAGTCCTTACTGGCAGGTAATGGTAAACAGCAAATGAGTTCCAAGGTCTGGGTAAGTACAATGACTGAAATAGAAGTCCTTTTCCAATAGAAATGACAATGTACCCTACTGTAATCTGAATCTATATCATATATTATTGCTCTAACAAATACAATGGTACTTGTGTAGTTTCACGGGGGCAGTTACGCCGTCAGTATAGCATCCCTGTCAGAACCAGCTAAGTTCCCACGGCCAGTGTAGTTAGCGTAGTCAGTCCGATGTAGCATATTGTAGTGTTCCTGCGACCAGCATGGTCGGTCAGAAGTAGCGTAGCGTTCCCGCGGCCGCTTAAGCGTCCCTGTCAGATCCAGCGTAGTCAGTCAGAAGTACTGATTGTACTGTAATGTGTTAAGTTGCTTTAGTTCCTCTTCTTATTAACTAAAATCCAGTTACAAGTTAACACATGTCGTCATTACTGTCTCAGATGTATGATATGGCAGGTGTGTGGATGGTGGGCTTCAGGCTGCCGTGGATAGTGGGGGTTTGAGAAGCCATTGATAGTGTGGGTTTCAAATGGAGGCATTTACAAGTATGTAACATGGAGCAAAGGCAAATGCCTCCTTCATTGTGAATAAGACGCACTTGCGTCCACACCCACTCTTTGGACAGGAGACGCACACAACCCTAAGCCTGTCATCAGGATTGCTGTACCCTGCCAAAATAGCTACTCAGACGCAGTAGCGTCTCATTACTGGAGTGTCTGAGACGCTCCTGCATCTCAAACAGATGGAGCGCCTCTCCACCGGTGCCACCATGATCCCCTCTCCGCCAAAGAGATCCCCTCGCCGCCCACTTTGTAGATTGCTTATGTTTATCTTATTCCATAACAGAAAATGACTCGTAATATTATAATTTTGTTATAATACCTTACTCTCCTAGAGTATAGTCATTCCACCACTTTGTATAACATTATCAATAGTTTATCTTCTAATTGTGTTATTAGAAAGTGTGAGACCCATTGGAGGCCACCCCCTCCCCCCCCAACCCAATGGTTATGGTTTTGTCACAGCCCTTTTCATGTGACAAACACTGTGGCCCTGATTGTAGGGCTTATTCTGTGTTCCTATCCTCTTTCCACCCCCCCCCCTTCATCCTCCTCCATTCTCTCTTTTCTCCTTTGCCCCCTCTCTATCTCAAAGTACAACCTCAATTTAAGTTCCATCAGGTCAAAACCAATCAAGCTTCTCCCCCCAATGGTTACATTTCTTTCTTTAAATGTAAATAGTCTAAACTCCCCTAACAAAAGACGCCAAGCCCTAGAAGCCTTCCACACAGAACGCGCCAAAGTTATTGCCCTCCAGGAAACACATTTTCTAGCCACGGCTCCCACTAAATTTCACAATTCCCGCTATCCAGTAGGTTACTTCTCGAATGGTCCTGCTAAGAGAAATGGTGTACAGTTCGAAGTCATATCCCAACACTCAGATAAAGAAGGGAGATATTTGATTTTGGTGGGGAAATTAGATGACGTTGAGGTTACCCTAGTCTCACTTTATGCCCCGAATACTAATCAAATTGCATTCTTAAACTTTTGGAAATGATCCAACAGGTTCAAAAAGGTAGATGTTATAGGCGACTTCACCCTGGTTCTAGATGAGAAACTTGATAAATCCTATGCCCAGTCCAGGTCACTTCCGAGTTCACGCCTGTCCCCTACCTTAAGTCTTTTACTAACGGAGTTTGACCTTCATGATGTGTGGCGCACACATTCACCTTTAGTTAGAGATTACACCTTTTTCTCACATGTACACAACTCGTACTCACGTATTGACTTAATATTGGCAGATAAATGGTTGTTACAACACACTTCCAAATCAACTATTGGACCTATGTCATGGTCTGACCATGCGGCGGTGACCTGGAAGTTGTGCTGTACCCAATCCCAATATTTCCCCAAAACATGGAAACTCCCAGATTACATTTTAGACTCCCCTGAGGCCTCGCTAACTATATCAAAAACGATCTCCTCATGCCTAGAATTTAACTCCTCATCTGATACTTCAATCCCTACCCACTGGTGTTCTAAAAGCAGTTCTTAGGGGAGTCGTTATCCAAAATGGAGCCAGGTTGAAGAAGCAAAGGTTAAAAATGCAGGAGGACCTAGAGATGAAGCTACTTCAGGCTGAGTCTCTTAACAGATTTCATCCCTCCCACGCCTTGAAGCGATAAATAGTTTCAATTAGGAATCAACTCCAAAAACTCTTTTTAAACCAATGAAGTATGCATACTCTAAACTCCAACATAAATTTTACTCCCTAGGTAACAAAACAGGGCAAATTTTTAGCCCGTAAACTCCGGCTTCGCCAAACTAGGAACAGAATCAAACTCATTCAGACTCCAGATGGGAAAAGGCTCTTAAATCCCCCTGATATAGCGGCAGCTTTTGCTAAATTTTACAAAAAGCTGTACAACCTCCACTTAGATCCTGACACCCTCCCAACCCACCCCTGCCTTAATAACTTCCTTCCTGGATGCCTTAAACTTTCCCAAAGTGTCTACAGAAGATCTAGCCTAACTCAATGCAAAATGGTCCATGGAGGAAATTCTTCAGGTAATTAAAACCCTACCCAGAGCAAAGGCCCGTGGCCAGATGGCTTTTCCAGCACATTTTACAAAAATATTTACTAATGAACTTGTTCCTTCCCTACGCTACTGATGCTTGTATTCTCCCGGATGAAATGTTACAAGCCCACATTAAATCACAATCCACAAACAAGGAAAGGATCCCTCACTCTGCCAAAACTACAGGTCCATAGCCCTGCTTAACACCGATCTGAAACTTTTCTCTAAATTAATTGCAAACAGATTAACACTCCTCGTCCCCAATATAGCCCACCCTGATCAGGTTAGTTTTGTACAAGGGTGCCAAGCAACTGATAATACTATAGAAGGGTATTTGACCTTGCAAAATATATTTCTCATACATGGGAGAAAGCTATTTTCCTATCTTTAGATGCTGAGAAAGCCTTTGATAGGCTACATTGGGGCTTTATTACCGACACCTTGACTAAATTTGGCCTTCGTGGTCAGATTCTTTCTTCCATTTTAGCTCTCTATAGCTCCCCTAACGCAGTAGTGTTTAGTAATAGCTTTACATCATCACCCTTTAAAATCTCCAATTGAACTAGACAGGGCAGCCCCCTGTCCCCTATTATGTATGTATTAGCCACAGAACCCCTAGCTATGGTGATACGGCAATCCTTAGCCTTTCCAGTTATAAGAGTAGGCACATCTCTCCATAAGATCAGCATGTTTGCCGATTATATACTACTCTTGGCAACAAATCCTGACACCTCCTTACCGCCCTCCATGACATACTTGGCCGCTTCAGTGCAGTGTCTTTCTATAAACTCAATATGTCTAAGACGGAAGCTTTGCCATTTAACCTGAGTGTAGATAAACTCTCCACTTTTAAACACTACAAATATAACTGGAAGAAGGATTATAAATATAACTGGAAGGAGGAGGTTTGGCGCCGGCACGCTGTCTGCGCCTCCACCTTTGCATGTATAGGTGGGAGAGTGGTGCGGCCCTTTTCTGCGCGGCTGCGCTGTGGGGGGTGCATCCAGTGCGGGGGTCGCGGTGATGTTCTCATCAGACGGATGTCGTGTTCGTGTGAGGATGGAACAGAGAGTGGATCGTGGCGTGGCACAATTTGGTACAGTGCAATAGGGGTTGGTGTGGTGCTTCAGGCTCCCTCCTGGGATGGCGAAGCTTGGGGCTCGGTTACCAGAGTGGAATGGGGGCCTTGGTGAGGGGAGTTCTCGGTCGGGCGTGGGATGTGTGACAGCCTTGGGATCGGCGCGTGTTCTGGGGTGGGAGAGGGGTCTGCGGTTGCCCAGGGGTGTGGAGAGCTGGATGGAGTCAGTTCTCGGTGGGGCGTTTCGGGGGGGAACAGCTTGGTGTTCGGGTTGCCGGTCCTGGACCGCTGCAGCGGGTTCCTGGCTGGTGTCTTCTTCCCCGGAGGGTGTGGGTCTCCTCTTGTGGCTGTGGTGTCGCTGCCGGCGCGTTTCGGCCACTGCTTCGGCCTTGAAAAAGGCCGCAGTGGTGGTTGGGGCGCGTTGGCGGCGGTGCCGCGGCCGCGGGGGGGGCTTCGTGCCTTCTGGGGGGGAGGATGTCGGCCGGGGGCCTGCTGCGGCGGTCGGGGATTGGTGGCTTGGGCGTCGGGCTGTTCTTTCCTGGAGTGCTTTGTTGAGGGCTGATTCCATCTTGTTCTCCGTGCTTTTGGGTGGTTGCGGACTTTTCTCTCGCCTCGGAGTGTGTGTTGGTCCCAGGGCTGTCATGCATTTTGTGCTTGGTTGGGAGCTCTTTTCATTGGGGTTCTCATTTTGCTCTGGTGGTTGAGCTTTGGGTTTTGTTGTCCCGGGAGGGAGCTTGAGGCATCATGCCAATTTTTGTTGTATTGTGTTGAATTGTGTTGCGCTGTGGTCCGCTCTCTGTTTTGTTTTCATGTGAGTGTGGCATCCGTCTGATGGGAGCATCGTTGTGATTTTTGTGCTGGGTGCACCTTTCGCGGCGCGGCTGTGCGGAGGGGGGTTGTATTGTTCTCTTGTTTATGCATGTGGGGGTGGAGGCGCAGACAGCGTGTTGGTGTTGAATTTCCTCTTTTCAAGAAATATAATTTGTCTGTAAAATACCAGAACCAACCAAATCAGCAATGGATATCTATACCAGGTTGAACTAGATGGACGCAAGTCTTTTTTCAGCCTTACCTACTATGTAACTATATATAGTATACCTTGGGGTTAACATCCCCAACTCCTTAGATACAGTTTCTGAAATTAACTTTAAATGATCTTTGATCTCACAAATAGATGCATTATTATTAGTTCAGCCTAGAAATATCTTGGCTGGGTCGGATCGCAGCTTTTAAAATGTCAATATTACAGAGATTGATGTATCTCTTTCGAGCAATCTCTCACTTAGTCCCACAGAAAATCATTAACCAAACCCACTCAATCTTGAAATATATTTGGAAGAATTCCCCCCCCCCCCCCCATGCATAGCATATAAGAGATTCGACTTTGAAAACATGGGGGCCTAGAGGTCCCGGACTTAGAGAAATACCTACTTGCATGCTTAGTGGCCCAAATAAACGACTGGTCCTTACCTAAAGGCAACAAACAGTGGGTGGATTTGGAGAGTCAGCTGTTCTCTTGGTCACCCCTAACAGATTTACTCTGGAACCCTGCCAAACAGAGACCCCCAACATACTCTAATACACGTGCTATCTCTGACTCGTTGTCTGCGTGGGACACAGTAGTCTCTTTCCCTTCTCGCAACCTCTCTTTACATGCCCGATCAAAATTATTACCTAACATGAACCTTTCTACCTGGATAGCCTGCGGCATTGATTTCATCACCGCTTTGATAGATGGTGTTTCCATAACCCCCCCTTTAGCTTCCTTCAGAGTCAATTTAACCTACCAGATAATGAACTCAGGCAGGATTGTCCATTGGCTTAAGAGCGTAGTGAGATCTTCATGCCCAATCCTGCTACCCTCCCCTAGAATACTAACAAAACTAACTCTCTGTAACTCAAACGGATCAATAAGCTTTTGATATTCAGGGCTGCAAGCTGACACTTTAAAGGATAAATCCTCTACACAAATCAAATGGGAGGGTGCCCTGGAGTGCTCCTTCTCTCAACAGCAATGGGGAAAAATTTATATTGCATCACATAAAATATCTAAATGTAATAACCATTTAGAAATGTATTTCATGATCTATACGTTACTCCCGCTAACCTGCATAGAATCTGGCCCTCACTTTCTGACATGTGCTGGAGAGATTGTAACGAGATTGGAGACACTTATCACATCTTCTGGGCCTGTCCAAAAATAAGACAACTATGGGGGGAGGTTTTTGATCTTGCTTCCAAAGTTATTGGGGCTCTGATCGAGAGGTCCCCCCTCCCGGCCTTAGTGCATCTCTATCCACCGGATGTCCCACAGGCCAAACATTACGTATTAGGCCATATGTTCATAGCCACCAGTGCAGCAATAGCCCAAGAATGCCCCCCCCCCCCCCCTCTTAGTAAAATTGTCAGGAAACTTCAACATTCCTTCCAAATGGAAACAATGGCCCTTATTCAGATCTGATCACAGTACAAATTTGTTTGGAAATGGGCAAAACCATGTGCACTGCAGGTGGGGCAGATGTAACATGTATAGAGAGAGTTAGATTTGTGTGAGTTATTTTGTTCTGTGCAGGGTAAATACTGGCTGCATTATTTTTCACACTGCAATTAAGATTTCAGTTTCAACACACCCCACCCAAATGTAACTCTCTCGGTTACATCTGCCCCACCTGCAGTGCACATGGTTTTGCCCATTTTCTGAACAAATTTGTACTGAGCTCAGATCTGAATAAGGGCCCATGGGCTTTCCCTTATCCACAAACATTCTTCCCCTCTAGTGATTAGGTCCTGTTGGTGGGAATAGATTACTACACTAGAAGGGGCAACACTACTGTTTGATATGGCCTAATTTATTGAAGAAACCATTTCGCTTACTCTTATTTATCACCAACCAAATCCATGGATTGGTAGTGTTCTTATCTCAATCTTCAATGCAATTATCGTATGTTCCTACACTTATGGTTGTTTAAGTATATGTTGATGTATGCTGGACTGTATCCCTACACCCCCCCCCCCCCCCAACCCCCCCCCCCCCCCTTTATTCTGTACCCCTTTCCCCTTCCATGAGTAACGGAACAAAGCCCTTAATAAAAATTTATCTTGGAAAAAAAAAAATGAATATGGAAACTCCATATAGTTAGAGCCATGGTGTGCATGGAACCCATAAGGCGGTAATGCTAACAGTCCTTTCAGAAAAAAAAAAAAACATCCTTGACTAATGTGTTATATTAAACCAACAATTAATACACTAAACACCCAGAAGATTTCAATTAGCACCAATATGTTATATTTACCATAGTGCAGATAGAATCCCATATCTGGATAATAATAATGCAATTGAAAGGGACACGCATAATATACACAGGAGAACATGTTCCTGGCTTATAACATTACAAAAATTGCATTTGCCATACAAACAATAAAACAGATTTACACAACATCAATACTTCATTTTTTCTTTGTGCTATAATTATACAAATAAGGTTAAAAAGCGGACACGATAAATTGTTAACCCTTTCACGGCAAAGCATTCTGGAAAGAAATATACTTCGTGATGTAATAATTTTGCAAAGCTAGACACTGCCATTATTGCCTGCATGCTGCACTAATATTTTGTAGTCGGACACTTTGGCAAATGAAAGCATTAACTTTTTTCCTGCTTATTTAAAGTTTAATCTTTGTCTACATATCACAGTGCTAGAACTTTTCTCGGTACTCTTTACCTAGAACGGCGCCCATCGCGACCATCGCATGCACTAAAAAACAGGTGCGATGCGCGCGATTTCCCATAGGGATCAATGTTAAAAGTGTGATTGGACGCGATTTTTGTGTTCAATGGCTCAATGGCCATGATTTTTCCATAGGAAACAATGTTAAATGAGCCACAGAGCCCAAATAGTCACCCTAAAGTCAGAAATGGCCCCCCCAATTGTTAACGCCACCCCACGATCAACGTCAACCCGAAGTGTGGCGATCGCAGCGAGCCCGCGAGGGGCGGCGGTACGCGTCCTCCGACCTTTTCATTCCCCCACTATCCACGTCGGCGTGGAGTTGAGAATAGAATAGTGTGGCGAGCGCAGCGAGCCACAAGCACGGCGAGCGCAGCGAGCCCCGCGAGGGGACACGGATACCTTCACAGGTAAACGCGTCCCTTCGTGGGCTTCACAGGTATCCGCGTCCGCTCGCCACACTATTCTATTCTCAACTCCACGCCGACGTGGATAGTGAGGGTATGAAAAGGTCGGAGGACGCGTACCGCCACGCTTCGGGTTCACGTTGATCGTGGGGTGGCGTTAAAAATTGTGGGGGCCATTTAAGACTTCAGGGGGACTATTAGGGCTCTGTGGCCCATTTAACATTGCTTCCTATGTAAAAATCGCGGGCATTGAGGCATTTAACACTAAAATCGCGTCCAATCACACTTTTAACATTGATCCCTATGGGAAAATCGCGGGCATCGCGTCGCACCTATTTTTTTAGTGTATGCGATGCCCGCGATTTTTTACCCCCGATGACCGCGATGGACATCGTGGGCGCCGTTCTAGGTAAAGAGTACCCTTTTCTCCCCCAGTATCTGACTTTGAAATACAGTACCATGGCCGCCTTAATATAGCTGATGACTATTGCAGTACAATAGTTTTGGTTACAGCCAGCAATAACTGCTACAATAACAATCATGAACCACAGGATAGCCTTTATTGTAATAACAGCATATTTTATAATTGGGTCTGGATAGCTCCCAACTTTCTGGTCTGTGTTTATTTATGACAGAAATCCCTGCCTTCCAAATGACATGGTTTAACTTGTGTCTTATCCTTGGATAATGGGACAGGGTGCTAGGCTGGATTGTCATGTTACATCAATGTTCTCTAGATGTTTTAGAACGATTTGTGTTCAGTTAAACACAGGATTCATCCTATTTTTCTACTGAAGCATCAGAGGATATAATGTATGTAATCTGAATTTAAAGACCACACTTTCTTTATCTAAGGGAATCTGGGATCAGGTCATTGGGTCACCAGCACCGTGCCCGAAGCATGGAGAGTGCAGCGAGGTGCTACGTTTTAGTGTTTATGTTGACATTCCGTTTTTTTTTAAAAATTCTAGTTTTTCAATGTCGACCTTACCCATGTCGATCTTCCTGCATGTCGACCATAATGGTGGTGACCTAATGATCCATACCTGGGAAACTACTGGTCCTTTTAGAAGCCAAATGAATTAGGAGCATCAGGGTCACATTTAGGGATATTTTGCATATGCTGATATTACTGAACTGTAATGTGTGGAATAAAAGAGTGATTAAAAATGTCCTATATCACTATACTTGATAATGCTATGCAGTAACCTCAAAACGTATGCTACTAATGCGCATTTTAAGTTACAATGCACATTAATGCTTGTTTTGGTCATCGGACAAAGAGCTTTTCTCAGATAGCCAGCTACATGTGAATACAAAAGATGAATGGAGGTCACTTTACCATTCCAGACATTGCATCCCTGGTGTGAAATGAAATCCATTACTTATAATAATGCCAAACTAAAGCCCTGTAAAATAATTGGGAATGCAATGTGTTCCAGATGCATTGCATACAGTAAAAATTATATTATTTTGTGTGGTTAAAAGTCTAATAATTCAAATAAAATCTCTTCAAGTAATGTAATGGAAGCAATTTCTTCTATGACTATCTACAACTTTAATTATACCTCCAGGCATTTCAGAAGGTCAATTAATTCACCACTAATCATCTGAGCACTACAACTACTGAATGACTATTACTGCAAGTCATAATTTTGGATAATATTTAATGTAGTGCACATAATGTATATATCGCTTTATAGCCGTGAAAGGGTTCAAACTGACAATGTGCAAAAAATGATTTTGATATCAGAATATTGTCTCTTTGGCTTGGTCCTGAGTAATTTAATTAAAAGTAGCAAAATATTAATTCTACTTTTACAGATTTCCCTTTTCAAAATAAAAGTACAAATTTAGGGGATTATTTACCAAGATGGTTCTATCGAAGATTGGATGTTGCTATAGGCAACCAATCAGAATCTAGATATAATCTGATTGGTTGTCCATAGCAACACCCCATCTTCAATAGAACTCCAGTCTTAGTAAATAAACCCCTTAGTGTCAATAAAGTCCAGAATTAAGAAAAAAACTTCACCATTATAAACAGTAAAAATAGAGCATGTCATAACAATAATTAAACAAAGTTATATATTTCGATACAACCTTTTAAACACACTAGAAAGGAGAAGTATTAAAACTTGGAGAAAGATAAAGTAGAGAGACAAAGTACCAACCAAAAAGCTACTGTTATTTTCTTCAAACACAGCCTGTGAAATTACAGTTCGGAGTGGATTGGTAAAGGTGCCCATACACAGTGCGATGATCGCACCCGTTATGGGCTGGATCGCATTGCAACGCATGAATTTAGCATGCGATTTGTGTGCGATGCGAGGGCAGTATCAAAAGTATGTGCAGCACATACTTGTTGTACTGTATGAAGATGCCCGCGGCAGTGCGCATTGCATGGCATGGTAAAAAAGCACCATGTATGGGCACCTTTAGTACTTTATCTTTCTCCAATGTTTGATCCATCTTTTCCTGTAAGAGGTTGATATGTGTGTGATGAAAACGATGTCCTGTCACACACAAGTAATAAAGCAAAGGACTAGCCAGCAACATATATTTAGCACAATGGGAGGCATTTAAGGAGTAATGATATCAGACAATAGATGCCGCCAAGCAATATGTGGAGAAAACTAATGAGTATTTGGAGCATTTGCCAATGCTCTTAGATAGAGCTATATAAAATACTCAAAATATATAATATTTTGTTTTAAGCACTACAGAAGAGCCAATATATGGCAAATATGACAGTTAGGTGATACTCAATTTTGCATGTTTTTTCACTTAAAGTCAGCAATGATATAAGAAAATAAAATACAATAATTGCATTATATAATATAAATAACTTTAAAATTCGATCTCAAGAACTATTTATCACCACTCCAAATGTTGCTGGGCCAAAATGAGTGCACAGCAAATGAAAGAGCCTAGGAAAATCGTAACAATAAGGCACTTACAGACCCTCCTTCATAGGTGGTATTAGCTTGCAGAATGCAACACAATTATAGATTAGATACCTGCTGCATTGCTTTCTGTGCTATGCTCAGGATTACATGGACAGGACAAAAAGGCACGGTGGTGTTAAATTCCACCAAAGGCATTATTTAAATGAAAAAAACAGCTTGCTTTGGCACCAATGAGTGAATACCAATACTGGCCCACTCTAACACATTTAGACATTGCTCTTTTTTTTTTTAAATGGCCCATGCCAACTCCATAATGTGACCAACATAGAACCTTCTGCCAATTAGTCTTATGCACGTATGCATTTGATTAGAAGCAGTACTGATTAGGATATTCCAGGTATTCTTTTCTGAATTAAAAATAAATTGAAGCGTT
This sequence comes from Crinia signifera, assembly GCF_055691185.1. Lineage (NCBI taxonomy): Eukaryota > Metazoa > Chordata > Amphibia > Anura > Myobatrachidae > Crinia > Crinia signifera. Next base: position 52,543,615 of record NC_139225.1, on the reverse strand, counting down.
TCATTTTGTTGTAGTCTATTCCATAGATTTTACATTAAAGACTTGACATTAAAGACTCTTGTGCATTATACACCGATTCACAGAAAAGCACAGCTCAATCACTTAAAGCTTTCTGGTTAATGCAAGCTACTGCATAGAGCAAAATGGTCACTTCCAGTTACAAGAACCTGTAGAGGAATGAGATGCATTTATAGACTGATAGCTTTGTAACAAAAGAAGTCTCCAAATTAATTGTTCAGCATCTGACCAATAAACCACATGATGCATCCCCTTAAACAAGGATATCTTTGGTTAGAAACTCCTGTTGGTCTCTAGTTAAATTACAGACTCTCTCGAAGACCCCTCAGTTGTTCTTCTCCCAATCTGATTTTATCTTCCAGCTCTCGCTGTTCCACAATGAGGGCAGAAGTCATCTTCACATAGTGGTGGTAGTCTTGGAGCTGCTCCTCATTTAAGTACTTGGACACTGCTTCTAGAACCACCTGCTCTCTCCAGGTTACATGAGCCTTTAATTCCCTAGCATCCTCTAGTTGGTCAGTCAGTTGTTTCTTCTTCTCCAAAAGGTTAATCTGTGTATAGGAGGAAAAAGTACAGTATATCAATCAAAAGAGGATACCAAAGTGTCTAAGAGGCCTATTTATTATGCTCTTTCTTCCATAAAATGATAAGGAAACTGAAGTTTCTGCAGAATTTTACGGTTTAATGCTATGTACTAATAGCATAATGCAGGAGATGCTAATTAGCACTCAAGATTGCAGCCCATTTTATCAATAGAGTCTACAATCTGATGACCCCTACTGGGCACGTTTATTTACAGTATGTTCAGATGGTGTAAACTGCTGTGTTGCCTATGTTGGCAACTAGCAGAACATCAATTTTGATCTCCCTCATGCAGCCTCCAACCAGAACTGTTGACAATACTGGAAAATTTTGTGTAACTGCAGGTTAACCTATGTACTTAGAGAATTAAAATTAAAATTTCAGCAGTGAAAAGACCCCTAAGCTTAATATAATTTAAATTTGTAGTCATTGGGGGAAATTTACCGCCCACTAATTGAAGCAGCTATTCATTTAGCTCAAAAAGCAACCCAAACATTGCAGTAAATAGGGATATTTTTTATGCTGGGTACACACCAAAACGATTTTGGCACAATCCCATCAATCTGGATCCAATTCAGACTGATTGGATGCAGATTGGATGCAGATTTGGTCAAAATCGTTTGGTTGGATCTGAATTGGATCCTAATCCGATCCTACCTGCTGCAGGTAGGATCTGTAAAAGATCCATTCATCTGAATACAGAGGGGATCAGATCGTATGCAAATTGTATGCAAATCGTATGCAAATAGTATGATCCGATTTGCATACAATTTGCAAACGATTTGCATACAATCCAAATCGTTTTGGTGTGTACCCAGCATAAGTTCAGACCTAAGCTCGCCTGTTTGAGTACCACAACCACGTTAACACATTTGTTGAAGAAATTGTCCCAGAGTCTATGGGTTCACACCAGTTAACTTATCAGGCGAGATAAAGGGTCCCTATTTGAATAGCTCTAGTTGTTAAAGCCTGAGGCTACCATCTTTGTTCACACCTGGTAAATTATTGGGGCTAAATGAATTCTGCCCATAGTGATAGAGGGTCATATTAAACATGTAAAAAAACTCTAAAACAATGTAAACGGAGAACACATTTTACAAACAAACACGTTTACAAACAAAATTGGGCACTATTACTCAAACTGCATGTTTCAACATATGCAAAATGTGCGGTTAATATTATGACTACAGGCCCCAATGCAGTATACGATTTGAGCCAGATTTCACCCAGTTCCAGCAAAATCAGGCTGAGAAATAGGGTTAAATCAGCCTTAATAGCACGTGTGAGACATCTGATTCGATGCGTGGTCCCGTGCGCATCAGATTAGAGCATGGGTCCTCAAACTGAGGCCCTCCAGATGTGGTGAAACTACAAATCCCAGCATGCCTTGCCACAGTTTTCCTATAAGGGAATGTTAAAACTGAGGCAAGGCATGCTGGGAATTGTAGTTTCTCAACATCTGGAGGGCCGCAGTTTGAGGACCCATGGATTAGAGCTTCAGATCATACGTGCTGCGTAAGATATCCGGGCTGGACCCAGGGCCGGATTTATGGGTCAGGCCGCCCCTAGGCACATCATTTTTGGCCGCCCCCTGGACCTGGAGGGAGGACCCTTTTGGCATTTTTAAAATAGGTCAGAGTGGAGGGAGATCAAGAGGCAGCTCCCCGGAGTTACCTCTGCACTTCTTCAGGCACCGGCAGCCAGGACACCATGCTCCTCCTCCTCCGCAGTCACAGACAAGTGGGCAGGGGGAGGACTGAGACACCCGGGCGGCAGAAGCAGCGGCAATAGCTGTGGTGGCGAGCACCAACTGTAACACTGGCAGCCCGGTCACCGTGCTCTGCAGCAGCAGTCACTGGCGGGCAATAGCAGTGTAGGCGGGAGCAAGGAGCGGGGTCGCTCAGCCTGACAGGACTAAGGGAGGTGTGTACAGGCAGACACTCTTGGAGCCCAGAGACCCCAGCAGCACTGACCCCAGCGGGTGCTGGTGGGATGGAGGGCGGATGACAGCGGGAGTGTGTGTGTGCATGCAGGAGGAGGGTTGCGGGCTCACAAGCTACAGCAGCCGGTGAGCCGCATATGATGCCGCCAGCTCTCACCTGTCCAGCTTCCGCTCCCTGGACATGTCAGTCAGGCTGCTGCCAGAGCCTCCCAGGTCACCATCTCCTCTCCGGTCCGCAGCAGCCCCGGATCCAGTGCAGCTCTTGGTCCGTGTGCAAGCAGCAACACAGCCCGCTAAGGTGCTGTAGACCGGCGGGATGCTGCTCTGGGATGAGCCGTGCAGCTGCACAGCTGGTCACTCGTAAAAAAGTCCCTGCTGGCTGCCGCCCTTAACATCTGCCGCCCCTAGGCCCCTGCCTCGCAGGGGATTGGATGTGACTTCTCTAAGGGGAGAAGTTGCATAGTGTATGGGCACCTTAAGATTTTTTTGCCAGATTCTGATGTGTTTAGAATTGTTATCACTTCTATTTCCTTGGAAGCAGTGGTGATAGCACTGTACGTTGATTCAGCATGAGACGTCTATTACAAACAGAAGCACCTGCTCCAGTAGTGATCCGAGCTGCGTCCATGGATCAATGACTCACCAACAGGCAGCTTGCGGCACTTATGGTGCCACAGAAGCCTCCTGTTGCAGATTCGAGGAGATCCCTGGCCTTTATCCTCCTCCCAAACAACATCCCACCGTTTTCACAAATTGCTGACAATCTGAGGCTGTGTTGCTTGCTAATGTACATTAAGGATCCATTAGCACAGATAATCGGTACTTTGTGCATCCAATAGAATAACTTTGGCATATGAATATCCGAGGCTCTAATAATGCAATAAAAAGCATTTTAACCTTATCAGCAATATAACTTTAAACATGATGGTAAAATAGCATTATAAAGTTATAATGCCAACATAGTAAATATGATTTAAAGCATTTTAACCAACATGTTGACACCACACTATCAGTAAGACACTGTGTATATTTTAATATTAAACAGCATTACGGTTAACTTTTAATGGTGTTCAAGCTTTTAAATATTCCAAATTCACATATTTAATTTTCAATCTGTTAAATTAAAAAGTAACTACAGTAGAATATGGAGGAATATGTCACTTTGAAGTTTTTAGCTTGCAGAGGTTTTGCTAACTATGGTTATTATTTTTTATAGGTGTCAAGTACTGGTACCTTCTCTTCCATAGAGGGTTCGGGGTCTTCACAACTCAAGACACTCTCCACCCTGCTCAACCGTCCAGACAACGACAACAACAAGTTGACCACTTTGTCCAGGTCCCCAATGAAGGTTCGGAATTTATCGTACTCATTGGGTTTACAAAGGTTCTTGAGCAGGTTTTGCAACTCGCAGCCAAGGGTCACATTAGCATTCATGTCCTCTTGAAGACCTTGCTGGGCATCATGAAGGACAGAAAGCTTCCTGCTGATGCTTTCTATTAGCTGCATCTGTTAAAAAGTGGAACATTTCAACTAGTAAATGTCACCTTACATTACAATCCAGTTAAAACAAAATAGAAAAAGACTTAAACAATTCAAGTTAAATACAACTGTATCCTCATCCATCTTTGCTTCATTTATGCTAAACAGCCCCTGTTGGAATGCCATGTCCCTTGAGAATCCTTTTTAGTATCGGGCATCTTTTCTGCTTTTTTTTGTTGAAAATGTATCTTAAATCACATCATAATTCACATATGAAGGACGCACGATGAGACTGTGCTGATTAATCCGATATATTTATTTATTAACAGTTTCTTATATAGCGCATACATATTCCGAATCGCTTTACAGAGTATAGGTGAACATTCACATAAGTCCCTGCCCCAGTGGAGTTTACAATCTATATTCCCTACCACATGTACTCATACACAGAAATTCTAGGGTTAATTTTGTTGGAAGCAAATTGACCTACCAGTATATTTTTGGATTGTGGGAGGAAACTGGAGTACCCGGAGGAAACCCACGCAAACACAGGAGAATATACAAACTCCGCACAGTTTGGGCCATGGTGGGTATTGAACCGATGATCTCAGCGCTGTGAGGCAGTAATGCTAACCATTACACCATCCGTGATGCCCAATATATGACTCTCGCATATCTGTGTGTGTGACTGAATCCATCAATACAGTAAGGGCTACAATGTAGCAGCCACAGCAAGTTCTGCAGTCCCAGTCACACACAATATATAAGTGTCACACATCTAATTAATCAGCACAGCACAGCACACATCTTGGGCTGTATGGTGTATTGAGGAAACATAAAAGGACACATCTGTATGTATACCTACAATAACATGTCAGATGTTAGAAGGATTCTACACCTTTAGAAGGCTATTCAAAATGTAATAAAAAATAATAATTAAAAAAAAAAACTACTCCAGTGTGATAAAATCCCTGTCCTATACTGTAGCAATTCTGCTAGTTAATATAGAGCAGGGGTGCCAAATTGATCCTCGAGATCTACCAATGGTCCATGTTTTCCAAATTACCTAGCTGGTGCACAGCTGTAGTCATTTCTGTGTCACTATACATACAACTTGAGGGTGGTTGCTAGGTCATGTCTATGGCCAGACGAGACATGCAGTGTCATGGGATTCCTGTGGCCATAGCCACTGTCTGCTGCAGACAATGGGGCAGATTTATTAAGCTTGGAGAATAGATAAACTGGAGATAAAGCGGAGAAAAGATAAAAGGAGATAAAGCACAGCCAATCAGCTGTGTTTGAAAAAGACAGTTGGGAGTTGATTGGCTGGTGCTTTATCTCCTTTTACCTTTTCTCCACTTTATCTCCAGTTTCTCTCTTCTCCAAGCTTAATAAATCTGCTCCATTCCATGCGGCCAGACCATCTGCAAAGATTACTGTTGAAACGGTTACACTCAAAATGACCACCACCTCAGAATAGTTGTGAAAGATGGTTCACAGTGTGCACGGTCTCCGAGGTTACATGTTTTTCTGGGGAGGCCCCAGATCAGCTTTTCAGGTAAGTGTATGGGATTGGTAAAGGAAAAAAAGGCGGTACTTGTTTCCTAGCACGGCCACAATCTTGTGGATCGTGTACCTTTAAGTTAAGGTACACGATCCACACGATGGACCCGATTTCCTTTGAAATCAGGTCCATTTTGCCGGCTAAGACACAATATCGGGGGCATCGCGTCGGTCGGGACCATTAACATTGGTCCCGACGCGACCGACGCGATGCCCCCGATTTTTCCATAGGCTTCAATGTTAAAAAATATTTTAACATTGAAATCGTGTCGGGAAAGGTAAAATATCGGGGGCATCGCGTCGGTCGGGACCATTAACATTGGTCCCGACGCGATGCCCCCGATTTTTACATAGGCTTCAATGTTAAAATATTTTTTAACATTGAAATCGTGAGAAAATGTGAAAAATGTGAAATGGGCCAATATGACCCATTTCACATTATAGATGTCCCCGTCGTCACCCCACGATAGACGCCAACCCGAAGCGTGGTGAGCGCAGCGAGCCCGCGAGGGGCGGCGGTGCGCGTCCTCCAACCTTTTCATTCCCCTACTATCCACGTCGGCGTGGAGTTGAGAATAGAATAGTGTGGCGAGCGCAGCGAGCCACCGAGCCCGAAGCGTGACGAGCGCAGCGATCCCCGCGAGGGGACGCGTATAACTTCACAGGTATACGCGTCCCCTCGCGGGGCTCGCTGCGCTCGCCACACTATTCTATTCTCAACTCCACGCCGACGTGGATAGTAGGGGAATGAAAAGGTCGGAGGATGCGCACCGCCGCCCCTCGCGGGCTCGCTGCGCTCGCCACGCTTCGGGTTGGCGTCTATCGTGGGGTGGGGTTAACGCCGTTAAATTTGGGGGGCTTGGGAATATTTTACATTGAATCCAATGTAAAATCGGGTCCCAGGGACCCGATTTACATTTCATTCAATCAAAAAAATCGGGTCGGTCGCGTCGATCGCATCGCATGCGACCAAATCGCATGCGATGCGATCGACGCGATTTTTCCGACACAACCACCCCGATGTAAATCGGTGTGGCCGTGCTAGGAAACAAGTACCAAAAAGGCAACTGGAAATAACTACAATATCTGACAGTGCATACTACATATCTAACCATGCAATGTAAAATGGAAACGGGGAGGCCCAATGTACCCATTAACTGGAGGCGTAAATCTGCACATACATAAAAGTTATATTCCAAGATAGGTTATATTAGTAGACTAGATATATAGCTGTATACCTAGACTACGCATATTAGGCTCTATAAATCATATGTGCAGGTAGCAAAATGTATTAAGTGTAGTGACAGCCATTGTTGCTATGTAGGAGAATGTATGATCATTTGCCAGATAAGAGAACAGTGCTCACCATTTCAAAATCTGTGCAATACATGTAAATGTACCAAATGACTGTTCCCCAGCCCCACATGTAATCTGCGCAGAATCCTTTGTCAAATATAAGGCAGCATTGTGGTCAGTCTGCTAAACAACACTAACCATTCCACAGAGCACTGGGAGAGCTTTAATAATTATAATAGTCTCACAATATAGCAGGGTTTAAACCATGTTTTTGTTTTTTTAATATGTTGTGACTACAGGCACAACACTGTGACAGCATAAAAAAAGTATATTGTAAGGAAATCCCTGGCTTTATTCCACATTATTGTTGCTTGTTATCGAAGTAAGCTGAACCTATGCAGTAAACCACACACACACAGATATATAGGGAGGTGATTCAGATAAGAGAGGTGCTAAGTCTGCCTAGCATCATGCTTGTCCACCCAACATTCCTTTATCCGAATGTATTTCCCTTTATTAAACAACTTCTGACTGCTTAATCATCTTCAGGCAGAGTAAAACAGGAAGTGTTAGACTGCGCTAAACACACATAATTGTAACAGTGACGTTCAGTAATAGGTTATAAATACACTATGATATTGTATTATAATAATGCAATAGAATAAAATAAAATGGAATAAGTGGCCAGGTGTGCAAAGATCAAGATAAAAAAGAAGATTTAATAATATAGTTAAAAAATGCATTACAACCAATTAATAGCAAATGACCAGACAGACATGTATAAATGATGATAAATAGTCACCCTTATCTCAACTTGTCAAGTCCACAGTAGAGCCTGATTATAGTCCACCCATTAGTCAACGGTGCCTTAGGTGTTTCTGGCTCTAACCAGCCAGCAATTTCAATTCTTCACCCACATCTCCTTGCCTGGAGACTCCGCCATTTGCCTTTCCACCCTAGAGGACCAAGTGAAGCATTTACAAGCAAAGGCAACTTCTCCAACCACCTGGATTACAAAAAACTCTCTCCCCAAAAGTTTTGGTTCCCCACCACTCTGCGGCACAGAATTCTTCTTGGAGGCATGCCACCTCCTTAAAAAGCCTGGACAATACCATTGGATGTGGACTCTCAACCAAGCTTTCATCCCTTGCACCGTTGCAAGGGATGGGTGGACTATAATCAGGATCTACTGTGGACTTGACAAGTTGAGATAAGGGTGACTTTTGAGGGAGAGAGTTTTTTGTAATCCAGGTGGTTGGAGAAGTTGCCTTTGCTTGTAAATGCTTTACTTGGTCCTTTAGGGTGGAAAGGCAAATGGCGGAAAGTCTCCAGGCAAGGAGATGTGGGTGAAGAATTGAAATTGCTGGCTGGTTAGAGCCAGAAACACCTAAGGCACCATTGCCTAATGGGTGGACTATAATCAAGCTCTACTGTGGACTTGACAAGTTGAGATAAGGGTGACTATTTATCATCATTTATAAATGTCTGCCTGGTCATTTGCTATTAATTGGTTTTAATACATGTTTTAACTATATTATTAAATATTCTATTTTATCTTGATCTCTGCACACCTGGCCACTTATAACATTTTATTTTATTCTATTGTATTATTATAATTCAATAGCATAGTGTATTTATAACCTATTACTGAACATCACATTTACAATGACTTTTTAGCGATTTTAGCTCAGACTAACACTTCCTGTTTTTCTCTGCCTATTGTATTGGTGGTAACTACCCCTTTTTTTTTCTTTGCTGCTAGGCACACTCATACCAAAGCGCCTTTACATGATATCTTGATATCTCCCCTTTTGCTTAATCTTCAGCTAGTATAAAAATATTTTTTCTTATTTTAGTTTAGTTCTTTTGAAGCTTCAAAACAGAGAGGGAACTAAAAAAAGGCATCTAAACTAATGTTTTTATTTAAAATGTTTAATGCCAGTGACACATTCAGTGCTAATGCTTAACACCTCATTTTTTTGTATTTGTGCATATCTCTAAAAATAACTTTTGCTTTTTTTTAGATAGCGTGGCAAGCGTAGCAAGCCACCGAGCCCGTAGTGTGGGCAAGCGCAGCGAGCTCCGCAAGGGGACTCAGACGCACGTCCATGCTGGCGTTGTGAAACTAAACAAGTACCGATAAATCACGTCAAAGCTTAATAACTTTGGATTGTTAGGGGTAAATTTACAAAGATGGGAGTTCTATTGTAGATGTACAGTATTTATTTAGCACCTTCTAGAAGAGAATAGAATCAGAATGGTGTCTATTGTCAACATCCCATATTTAATATAACTTCTATCTTAGTAAATGTTCCCCTTAATGCTATAAAGCATTAAAACATGGTTAAACAAGGTTTCTAATACATAGCAATGATTCTCACTATTATTCTAACAAACAGGATTGCTTTTATCTTTCATTAAAAACGTTAATACAAAATTGGCTTAAAACAAAAAAGCTTTTTTTTTTTTCAAACTCTGCAATATAGTAATTGCTTTAAAAAATAGATATTGGGGAATAAAAAATATAAATAAATCAGAGACCATGACACACAGGTCAAGTCTACAGTAATAATGTTTGATATACATGGAAGACTTCACTGACCCACTGAAAGCCCCCAATTAGCATTGGCTGTTACATACTTATTGATAATAAAAATTATATAAATTTACGGTGTTAACAACAAATTTCAGTTCAAACTTTTACCTTCTTAAAAGTTAGCTCCTTGTCTTCCTCATCTGCTCCTGGTGTGCTTCCTAATTCCTCCTGTACACCTTGCATTTCCTTCATTTTGTTCAGCAACTCAGCCTTGGCCGCAGATGTATTGTAATAAGTGGCACAAGAAGTGGGGCTAACAGCTCCACATGCTGGTGGGGGGGAGATCGGCTGAAATTCATACCTATAAAAAGGGTACAGTCAGACTCACTATACAACATAAATGAGACAAAATATTACTTCCCAAAAACATAATACTTTTACTATAATTAACTAAATCTAAATTATCTCTACAACCTTAGTTCATAGTGGATTACTTCTTTAGTGTCCTCTATGGAAGAAGACTGAAAAAGAGACACTTCAGACCACTTTGCAGGGTGGGTTCACACTGGATCATTATTAGGCCCTGTATCCAACACAGTGAAGAACCCATGATTCACTGGGCTGGCATAGGATCGGGGGGGGGTTGCAGCGAAGTAAAGCGATTCCTCATTAGTAGCGCACACTTTCATCAGCCCCTGGGATTGCCAGTGAATGTTACAACATCCAGTTCGCTTCACTGGAGAGAGGGCATGATGTAGGAAGGCTTCCTACTCTTCTGGGGCTGCTGGGAACTACCGCCCAAATAGTCTCTCTCTCCTGGAATGGTAGGAAAATGGTATTTTTCTAAGAACTTACCGTTCAAATGCCTTTCTCCGAGTCCATCCTGGTGACACAGCTAACCATGGGATGTAGGAGGGGACGCAGGAGCAAGGAATCTATGCTGACTTCTTTGAGAGGTAGGCTCCTCCCTTCTGCATTCCAGAATTCCTCAGTTCAACTTCTAAAGCACACTAGGATACATTACGCCTGAACGTATTAATATGCACAATCAACAATAACATGACAATACATGAACGGTATAAACTTTCTGAGCGTAAGGGAGGGATCGCTTTGTCACCAGGATGGACTCAGAGAAAGGGATTCGAACAGTAAGTTCTTACAAAAATCCCTTTTTCTCTTTCGTCCATCCTGGGGACACAGCTAACCATGGGACGATCAAGAGCCAGGCCTTTGGGAGGGTATGCTCAGGCTTACAGTTCTCTCACTGCTTGCCCAAATGAAGCGTCCTCTGACGCGAACTCATGGAACCTATAGAATTTAGTAAAGATATTAACAGAGGACCAGGTGGCAGCCCTGCAGCCCCATGATGACCAGCCCAAGAGGAAGCAACTAACCTGGACGTATGGGCATTAATCCTGGAGGGAAATCGGTCTGCCTATCTTAGTGTAGGCAAAGGCAATTATCGACCGTAACCATCTAGCAATGGTCTGCTTAGAAGCAGGCCACTCTCTCTTATGTACGTCATACAGAACCAAAAGCAAATCAGTTTTGCGAATATCCTTTATACTATCCACATAGATGTGCAAAGCGTCCAGTTTCTTCAACTTGTCCCCATTTCTAGCCTCCTCTGGAGGGCAAAAGACCGGGAGCACAATCTCCTGGTTTAAATTACATTTTGACTCTACCTTAGGTAGAAACTTTGGCACTGTTCTAAGCACAGCCCTGTCTTAATGGAAAAACAGAAACGGAGACTTGCAAGACAAGGCCCCCAATTCTGAAACTCACCTAGCTGAAGCTATGGCCAACAAAAAGGTAAGTTTCCAAGAAAGAAATTTAAGATCAGCCAACCTTAAAGGCTCAAACGGAGGTTTTTGTAAAACCGACAAAACCAGAGACAGGTCCCAAGGTGCCACTGGCTGCCTATATGGGGGTTTAAGTCTCATAACTCCCTGCAAAAAAGTCTGTACTTATGACAAACTCTTTTTTTGAAAGAAAATGGATAAGGCCGACAGCTGTACCTTTAAGGACTGCAGGCTAAGCCCTGCTGAAAACCCATCCTGGAGGAACTCCAAGAGTCTAGTGACCTTGAACCTAGATGCGTGTGCCTTCTGTCATTCACACCACCTGATATAGATCTTCCAAACACGATGGTAATGAGCTGCTGAAACAGGCTTCCAAGCCCTAAGCATAGTCTGGATAACAGCTTCTGAAAAACCTTTCTTCCTTAGAAAGGAGGTTTCAAAAGCCAGGCCGTCAAATTGAGATGAGCTAGGTCCAGGTGTAGAAATGGTCCTTGTTTGAGTAAGTCTGGCTGAAGAGGAAGATGCCAAAAGTCCGTCGACAACCTCAGTATGTCTGAATACCACAACCTCCTGGGCCTGTCCGGTGCAATCAGTATGACTTGTACCTCCTGCGTCTTCACTCTCTTTAAGACCCAAGGAACCATAGAAACGGAGGGAACACGTAGGCAAGGGTGAAACGCCACGGAACTGTCATGGCATCCACTGCCCACGCAGTCGAAACCCTGGTCCAAGAGCAGAACCTGGGAACCTGACAGTTGTGTCTGGACGCCATCAAGTCTATCTCTGGGAGCCCCCAGAGAGTCACTATTTCCTGAAAGACCTCCTGATGTAGCACCCACTCTCCTTCAAGCAGTTCTGCCATGCTGAGGAAATCCGCTTCTACATTCGAGATCCCCGGAATGAACACAGTCGACACAGTAGGAATGTTCACTTCTGCCCACTGAAATATCCGCAAGACTTCCTGCATTGCCATCATGCTGCGAGTCCCGTCCTGATGATTTAGGTAAGCCACAGCAGTGGCATTGTCTGACTGTATGCGCACAGGTGATACCTTCAGGAGATCCTCCGCCTGTAAAAGGGTCTTCCAAACGGCCCGGGGCTCCAAGATGTTGATCAGCAGTCTGGATTCCTCTTTGCAATCTGAGGTGCAGGACCACTGCCCCCCAGCCCCTGAGACTGGCATTGGTCGTGACAACCAGCCAATCCCACGAGCAAAAGGAACGCCCCATTTGCAGAGACTCCAGATCTGTCCACCAGATCAAGGAGCACCAGCCGTTCCTGTTTCATGGTTTTTGGATTTCCTGACCAACAGTACAGTATGTTCCATTGAAAAGTTCTCGAGTGAAACCTCGCAAACTGCAGTGTCATGAAGGTTGCCTCCATCTTGCCTAACAGCTTCACACCCTGCCATATTGTTGGATTTGTTGACTGAAGAATCAACAGGACCAATTGGCGAATGTCCACCGCTTTGGACTCTGGAAGAAAAACACAATGTAGGTGTGTATCTAAGATCACCCCCAGAAACTGAAGCCTCTGAGTGGGTGTCAAATGAGACTTAAGATTTAACAACCACCCATGGTCTTGGAGAAACTGTGTTGCCATGGCCAGAAGTTCCGGTAATTTCTCCGCCTTGAACAAGAGGTTGTCCAAGTATGGGATAATCACTATTCCCTTTAACCTGAGGGCCGCTGCCATGACCATGTGCCTATACCTGCAGATAGGCACATGAAGATAAGCATCCTGGATGTCCACCGATGCTTGAAATTCTCCAGACTCTATGCTTTAAAGCACTGCTTGAAGAGATTCCATCTGAAAGTGGTCCGCCCACAGGTGTAGGTTTAAAGACTTCACTTTTATAATGGGTCTGAAAGACCCGTCTGGTTTGGGGACCAAGAAAAGAATGTAATAGAATCCCTTGTTTCTTTCCTCCTGAGGCACAGGGACCACCACTCCTTCTTGAGAAGTGACGTTGCCGCCCCCAAGAGGGCTTTCCGCAAACGAGCTTCCCGCGGCAGGGGTGTTGGGAGAAATCTCTTTGGCAGTGCACCCCTGAGATTTATTCTGTAACCCTGAGAAATGATGGAGAGAATCCAAGGGTCCGGGGTAGAGGTGTTCCATATATCCCGAAACTGCACGAGGCAACCCCCAGAACGGTCATGCTGAGGATTTATCTTCAGTCTTTGAAGGGTGTTTCTTAGCAAAGGCTCCGAGATGGGATCTGGGTGCCCTCCCTTTACTGGAGGGAAACTTTCCTCTTCCCGCTTGTCCTCTATTGGATGCACCCCCTCGAAAGGAGGAGCAAAAGGACAGCCTGAAAACCCCAAACTTAGACACGAGTGATTTGACGTGGCTTGTATTATAATGGACTCAAGTTCTGCACCAAAAAGAAGCTATCCCTTATATGCCAAGGCCTCTAGAGACTTCTTGGATTCGCTGTCTGCCTCCCAAGCTGTGAGCTCTCCTAGCTGTCACGGAAGTGGCCGACACTTTTGACACCATCTTCCCCAGCTTCACAAACATACTCTGCAGCACACCTAAGCTTTTCAGCCAGTACGAAAGCTTCAGAGTCAGGCTGGAGCTGATTACATTAGGCCTCAGCCCATTTCATCATGGCCTTGGATACCCAAGCAGAGACAATAATAGGGCGTAAAGTAAAACCGACACCTTCAAACACAGCCTTAAGACAACCCTCAATCTTCTTGTCCACATGGTCCTTAAACGCAGCACCCCTTTGAACCGGCAAAGCCGTGGATTTAGACAACCTGGCATCAGGCGCATCTACTAGAGGGGTCTTTTCCCATAATTTAACATGCTCCTCTGGCACTGGATACATGTTTGCAAATCTTTTAGGCATAAGGAGCCTCTTATCAGGAGTCTTCCATGCTTCTCCCAAGTAAAGCTATCATGCCCTCATCCGAGGGAAAAGTAACGATCTCTGCACAATTTCTTGAATACACAATAAGCAGGCACTTTATTCTCATCAGCTAGAATCAAAGTCTGCTTAACTGCCAGTATCATAGCCTCAATACCAGGGACAGAAGACTCAACTTCTTCCCTCTGGTCCCAAAAGACATCCTCAGTGCACACACCTTCCTCATCAGAATCTAAAATTCAACATGCACTTATTATATCCCGCATTGATTATTGCAATAGTCTCCTAACTGGTCTTCCCAAGAACAGACTCTCGCCACTGCAATCTATTTTAAATGCGGCTGCTAGGCTGATCTTCCTTGCAAGATGTTCATCGTCTGCTGATCCGCTCTGCCAGTCCCTCCATTGGTTGCCTGTATATTACCGTATTCAATATAAAACACTTCTACTCACATATAAAGCTATTAACCATACTGCACCAGAATATATCTCTTATCACAAAATATCTCCCATTTCGACCACTCCGCTCTATACAAGATCTGCGTCTCTTCTGCACGGATCACTAGCTCCCATTCACTATTACAGGACTTTCAGCAGGCTGCTCCCATCCTATGGAATGCCCTTCCACGCACAATAAGACTCTCCACTAGTCTCCAAACTTTCAAGTGTTCCTTGAAAACTCACCTCTTCAGGCAAGCCTATCATATTTAAGTTCTACACGCATAACCCTCTAAAGCACCTATGTATAATACTATATAATATATATATCTATATAATATAGCTTCCCTTCTGGACTTGTAACTTGGTGGGACTGCTATGTTATTACTGGTGACTGTCCTTGTGTTTCCCTCCTATATCTCTATATATTGTAAGCTTGCAGCAGGGCTCTCCTACCTCCAAGTCTGTCTGTTTTTACCCAGTTTGTTTTATCACTGTCTACTATTGTAAAGCGCAATGGAATCTGCTGCGCTATATAAGAAACTGTTAATAAATAAATAATAAACAGGGGAGGGGTAGATAATGGGTGTCTGGGAGAAGTAACCTCAGGGGTCGTGGCAAGCTGTTCCATAAAAGCATTCATTTTATGAACACACTGCGCAGTGTCCTGCATAACCTGCAGTAAAGCTGGGTCCCCCTGAGAAGGGTTAATAGAGCCCACAGACTGTTGAGGTGGGGGAAAAGGGCCAGGTGATTTTACAAGCTCATCTCTCTGCCTATTCAAAGCCTGTGCTAAGGCATTTATAGATCTCCCCAAGGCAGCTGCCCACGCAGGTTCAGGCTGCTCAGACCTCTGGCCTCGAGCCCCACTGGGCACAGACTCACGAGGGGCACAAATCCCCCTGATCCATCTGTTCACTTGTTATTTTAACACCACAAAATCTGCAGTTAACTAACATGGAAGGCGCTCCCTCCCCAAGAGCAGCAGCACTATACCTTTCTGTCATAATTACACACAGTGCACAATGTCAGGCAAATGTACAGAATCATGTAACAGTGTACTTATCTGTCTGTGCTGCTGCAATGGTCCCTCAGCGGTCACTAGGGAAAGCGCTGGCAGGGAAAAAAAGCTTTCACTCTGATCTGCAGTGTAAATCCTCCTTCAGCTCCGCAGTGTGGAGAGAAAGGGCACCAGAACAGAGAGCAGGAAGAGATCAAGTCTCTGCTTCAGCGGGGAAGGAAGCCTATTGGCTCCTTTTCCCCCTGTAGCCGCTCCTACCAAGTGTTAATCCTCACCTCCAGTGTCTCCCCTCAGACTGCGACCACTTGGAAGCTCCTTTAATAGGCATTAACTCCATTTCTGGATTTCTGCCTATAAGCCCTTGAAAATGGCGGCGCCATAGTGGGGAGGTCCATCCCCCAAGATCCCCCCAAGCAGGGAACCGCTTCAGAACTCACCCCAGGGCCAGGGTTAAAGCGCTGTGCAGACAGTGTCCCTCTGCACACAGAGAGCTGACAGGACACGCTTCTATCAGCCTTTGCTGCACTCTCAGTGTGTATAAACTTCCTCTGGAAGTTACACACTGTGCCTGCGCTAACTAGTGAATATTAATAAAATAACAAACACCTAGTTAATCTAACACAAAATGGCTGCATCACGCAGCCAGTCAGCACAGCACCCACTCCGGTGGGCACCTAAAACTAACTGAGGAATTCTGGGATGCAGAAGGGAGGAGCCTGCATCTCAAAGAAGTCAGCATAGGTGCCTTGCTCCTGTGGACCCGCCTACATTCCATGGTTAGCTGTGTCACCAATGGACAAGAGAGAAAGTATGCCTTAGTTGCTCTGACCCCTTTGTCCACTCTCTTACTTTACATATTTCATCCAGTGCAACACATATGAAATATATAAGAACTAGGAAATGAAACAAACAAGGTATGACCAGTATAGATATTATATGGAGTATGACATTTCAGTCTATGTATTTCTGGTGTACTGTACTACAACAGGCTTAGACAGCCTATGGCTTTCTCAGGTCTTTAAAGGTGCATACACACGGATAGATTTGGCAAAAGATCTGGGAGTTCCCGACCGATTGAAATCGCTCAAATCGTTCCGTGTGTATGAACGATATTAATGCCGTACCCGCCGGTCGTTGGTAGAGGTCGATGATCTTTCCTGCATGCAGAAAGATCATAGACCAATCATTAGCGATGTGTACCAATTGTTTCATGTGTATGCATGATGAACGAGTTGGTAAAGTTGATTGT